>NC_041383.1:51576765-51578633 GCF_002162155.2 Triticum dicoccoides
TGCGGTTCTACGTACGAGAAAATCTATTTATATATATGCATAACGTGTACAATTTGTAGTATCGTGAAATACCAGCAAAAAAAATTGAATGAAAAATAAAGGCAAAACCCCCCCAAACATTTAGTACCGGTTGGTGTTACCAACCGGTACTAATGTCCTACGCGCACACGGGTCTGGCTCGTGCCACGTGGTGTCACTTTAGCGCCGGTTCGTGACGAACCGGTACTAAAAGGAGGGGGCTTTAGTCCCCACTCTTTAGTGCCTGTTGGCAAACCGGCACTAAAGACCGTTAAGAACCGGCACTAAAGGACGGTTCTGCACTAGTGATATCTGAAAAGGTATATGTTCAATAAAAAAAAAGAAAAATAATTGCCGACACCTAGTGCATAGCAATGAATCAAAGCCTATCTAATTAAAACGAAAACATAATACACGGAACAAGCATAAAGAACATGTAGAAGGTACATTTTTCCATCAATAGAGCTTCAGAATTAACTTCAGTGAAACATTCATGTTATCACAAGAGTGTGATGTGCATATATATATATATTCATGAAAAACTGGAAGTTCCGTAGAAAAATATACCATCTTTCAAGAAAAACACTACTTTTGTGAGATCATACTGGCATGCAAAATTGGTTTTCTTTCAAATGATAATTAGGAAGTTCTAAAACTCCAGGTCATTCTCCAGCGGCACTACTTTCAGTTTTCCACTCCAATTGTATGGGCCACAACATTGATCCAGATTTTGCAGAAACACTTATATTGTTGAACTGAACTTGATCTCAAGTCAATGTTTAGTTTATAAATAATTTCTATAAGTGATATATCTTTCAGTGTAGATACATTCCTTGATGGTGTGTATTTCTCAAGACTACTTAGTGAAAATATAGCAGACATCAAATGAAATGTATAATTTTGTAATGGAAAATCAAAATGAATGCCACGGAAAGACCCCAAAACGTCATATAAGATCACCATTAACCATCCAAATCTAAGGTCACTGCATTCGTTATGAACAAATTCTTTGCCGCGAAACTAAACCAAGCCAACACTAATTATGTTTCATTATAGGAGACGATAGTTATTTCTTCATTTAAAGTGTTGATATGGCTCCACCATGGTATTAGATGTTGCCTTTTACTATACGTTGTGATATCATCTTTTTTTCTAATCTAGTGAAACATCTTCATATAGGTCTCACAATACAAAAACCCTCCTCCGCACGCGTGCATTGGCTGGGTGATGAAGCGCTCTGCACAATAAGTGAGGTTCCCACCGCGTGCTATATTGCTTTCCAAACTTCCGCATGTCGCTTAATTGAGAATGGTGGCCCCATATAGCATAGCAGCCCACAGCCATGGAATCAAATGTCCTGGGCCCACCCCACCTGTTACGCGCATTTGTGAAAGGGCTAGTTCTGCTGGCATCACGGTTTTCACTTTCAGTCATATATCTTTGAATTTCACCAAATTCCGGTAGACAACGAAATATTTACCTTTCGGCCAAAATATTTCAGTCATTTCGGTTGTACACATGAATTCAAATATTTTTTAAAACATTTTCAAATATTTTTTTGAATTTCAAGTGAATATTTTGGTCTTTTGGTCAAGATGCAAACCGAAATTACTGGAACTTAGTAATTTTGGTAGGTACTGAAATATTTCTGAAACAGAAATGAAAAAAACATGGGTGGCATGGCATGCAGGCCCACCCCGTGATCAATATAAAATCTCCACCTAAATTTCTGGTGGGGTGGGGGGCTAGTTTCCCTAGAATAATGAATAATCAAAGGAAACAAAAATATCACTGCATAGTTTCCTAATAGGGACGTGGACAGCCAGTCGAAAATCGACCACGCGGCCACG
>NC_041383.1:51578815-51583901 GCF_002162155.2 Triticum dicoccoides
AAAAAATAATTCAAATATAATTTTAGCCTGACCTGCCTGTACCTCCACAATGTAATGGGCTACTGTTGTTTGCAAGTAATTGTTTCCTAATGTTATGACTGAATATGGATTGTCTCATGAGACGTATAGGGGGTTTTGCCTCCTAGGCAGGTTTTATGGCAAAATTGATAGTTTCGTCATGGAAGGACCGATGTTTATGACACAAGCACAAAACATCACAGATAATTCATCGTAGAAGGCCAAAATATTACTAGTACAAGGTATCTTGGGGATCATCAATTGGATATGTAATTTGCACATACTTGTGCCCTCTACACATTCTTTCGTTTATTGGAATTTCTGTAATACTGCAAAAAAAATAGTACCTAATTGCGGTGTAAAATGGTTAGAAAAAATGGCATGTCTTTGATGAATCGATGCAGGAATATGGCTCACAGGACAAGTGCATTATAGTAGGTTTGTCCTTGTCTTGTTTTGACACCTTTGTTTGTCCTTTTTTCTTCCTTTCTTTTTTGCTTTTTTTGTTATTATCTGTTTCTCGTCAATTCCCTACTGTTTTGCCACTAGTTTTCAAGGGGGTCTCACCATCTTTTATGTGTTTCTCCACTCTAAAGTACTTTGGTATTCCATCACAATTTTAGCATTAGAAAATACACAATATATGATTGAGCAAAAAATGCATGAGAAGAAAACAATGCAAAACATAGGCATTTCCAGCTGCAAACAAAGTAACCATTCCATCGATTGATGGCAAGACACTAATCCGTTGATTGCATATAATATATATGTGTATGTATAGCCGGTGCTATAATTCTCATATGCATCCTCCTCGACCTACGTTGGTAGGTGCTTACATACATATGCTCATATATTCACATATGAGTAGAACGAGAAGTAAAACTGAGAAAGCAGAGCTGCCGACAAATGTGAATTAACATGACATGTATATCAGTTATTTCAACTTGCACTTTAGGCCTTGCCAGATTCCTCGCAACCTGGTGGCCTGAAGGCAATGAAGCTGACGCACTGCACTTGGCGCATGTTGTCGAAGCCGATGACGCGGACATAGGCGTCGGGGTACTCCTTCTTAACCTCCTCCACCTCGTTGAGCACCTGTGTGGCGTCGGTGCACCCGAACATAGGCAGCTTCCACATTGTCCAGTATCGACCGTCGTAGTACCCGGGGGAGCTATTGTGCTCACGGAAGACAAAGCCAACCTTGCTGAACTCGAGGCAGGGTACCCACTTGGAGCGGATCAAGTAGTCGACCTGCTTTAGGAGGGCCTCCGTAGAGAGGGGTGGCAAGTAAGACAGGGTCTCAAACTTCTTGATGCCCTCAATTGGCCACACCTGAATAGATGGAATGAACACAATTGATCAACACTTAGTGCTTAAAGAAAGACCTAACCATAAAGCAAAAATTACTCCTTATGGTCTGTCCATACATTGTGGGGGGTCTCGACAAGCAAGAAAGCTCAAGGACAGCTCTTGCTTATGGGTAGTGTACGGGCATTAAAATTATATTATCTACTCCCTCCGTTCCAAATTAGTCGTTGCTGAAATAGATGTATCTAGAACTAAAATACATCTAGATACATTCATACGTGCGACAAGTAATTCGGAACGGAGGGAGTAGTACACATTGCAATAAAATCGATTTCCATTCACAAAGTTTATGAGTTAAATATTCCTACACATGTGAACCTGCTTACGGACTACATTGTGATGCACTATCTATGTTTAGTTGGCCTGGTATGTTGGTTACACGTCCTAAGGATAGCTTTGCCTTTGTGCAGTGGAAATACCCAATAAATTAATCAATTGGGCCGACAAGAATATTCATGGCAGCTTAGTGTCCGTCATCCTTCGGGAAAAAATCGAAAAGAAAGATAACCTCAGCCTCTGCATCAAGCGATGCATACTGTCAATTTTATTATGTTATTCAATTGTGTCTAACAAAAAAATGCAGTTTTAATTCAAAACCACCTTTCAGACGAACAAAATTGCTACACCTACAAGTATGATGATGTGCCTTGACCGCACCATCCTTCGCCAAAATAATATTTAGCTTTCATACCTGCATGCATCTGATCCTTCCGCCATTGCTGACGCTGCTGAGGCCGGCGCTGCCGGAGCGGCGGCTGACTGGGAGGCCGGCGGTCGACTTGAGCCCCTGGAAGGGTGCGACGGTGGTGGCGGACGAAGCCATCACGGCTGGGGCCATGGCGGAGTACGTGAATTGCTAGGTGGGGAGGCGATAGCTAGCTAGGCCACACTTGACTTGAGGCCTCCTCATGCCGCTCCAGTATATATCAGCATATGCGCAGCGCCGCTCCTTTCAAACGAGATTTCGAAGGGGTGGTCGTCGTTTGCTTGCTGCAAGGCGCCTTATCCCTCTGGATCAGCGGAAGAGGGGTGGAAAATAAAAATGAATGCGACGGAAAGACCCCAAAACGTCATATAAGATCACCATTGATCATCCAAATCTAAGAGCATCTCCGGCCGTGCCCCCAATATGGACCCCCACGCGATTTTTTCGCGCCGGCGCCGAAAAAACGGTCCAGTCGTGTCCTCAGGAGCCCGTTTTTCGCCGGCTTGGTCCGAAATCAGCGCCGGCGGACTCAGGCCGAACCCGGGGCGAGCGGTTTTGGCGCGAAAGAGCCGTGGGTCCGCCGAGTCAGCGACGCGCGTACCTCGTCGTCATCGAAACGCCTCGGTTTTCCGCATGGAATCAATGGCAAGGCTGCCGCCGGTCAGCCTTGCCATTGATTCCTCACAGGCGGCACGTCACGGGCGGCGCGGCAACGCCTCCCCTCCCGCCACGCGTATACACGGCGCGGGCTATATAAACCGGTGGCCTCCCTTGCCTCTGGCCACACCAGCCCACAGCCGCGCATCGACCGCCGCCGAGCTCTCCCTCTCTCTCCATGCGCAGCCGCTCGCCGACGCTTCTCCGCCCCCCCCTCTCCCAAGCCCGATGGCCGCGCGATTCCCCGGCGACGCGGGGGCAGCAAACGACTTCGGCCGCCGCTCGCTCCACGAGTGGGAGGCCTGGCTACTCTTCGAGGCGAACATCCCGGCGCCACTGGACATGCGTGCCGGGCCGATGGGGTGGAGGCTCAGCAACGGGGGTGTGCCCATTCCTCCGTTGCCCGACGTCGAGGTGCGCCCCGCCTTCTTCGCCGCCGAGGTCGACCGTGTGTGAGCCTCCCTAACAAAGGAGCAGCGCGCCCTCCCCCAGTATGCCTCCGACAACCACGCGTCGTGGGCGGCATACTTCCAGCACCGCCAGGAGCAGAGGCTGGCGTCCACCTACGGGGCGCCGGTGGTGGGTAGCGTCAAGAACAACGAGGGCCGCCGTGTATGGTGGGGCGCCCCTGGCCGCACGCTCCAGGACGTGTTGAAGCACATCGAGTGCGGCAACGACCCGCCGCTAGCATACCCTGCTGCGGCGGCCGCCCCGGTCCACCGCCGGAGTGCCGGGCAATGGATGCCCAGGAGGTTCGGCTCCTCCTCAACTTCCTCCTCCCACTCCTCCTCCCGCTCCTCTTCCCATTCCTCCGGCTCGCCGACGGTGTTTGGCGTCAAGGCTGAGCCCGTAGCGGAGACGCCGCTCGGCCGGCGCACTCACAGTGCCGGCATCGTCATAAATGAGGGCGGCCGGCGCGCATCCTCCTCGTCTCCTTCATGCTTCGTCAAACCGAAGACAGAGCCGGGGCTCGTGGCCGTGAAAACAGAGCCGGGGCTCCCCTCCGTGAAGACGGAGCACGACACCGGGGAGCTCGATGACACGGCGGCCCTGAAATGGGCGCGCGATGACTGGGTGCACATGGAGATGGAGCGCCAGCGCTGCGCCCTAGAGCAGTTGAAACATCAGCGCCGGGGCCGCGACGAGGGAGGCGTCGTCGTCCTCGACGACAGCGATGACGATGACGCGCCGCCACCGACACCGGTCTGCGATGGCGACGCCGGGCAGGGGTCCAGCAGGGGCAACCGCTTCAAGGAGGAGAAGGCCTCCGATGAGGACGGTGAGGATGGTGGCGACAGTGGCGACTTCGCCGCGCTCAGCGACTTCTTCGGTCCGTAGTTGTAGTTTCGGCTTTTTTTTAATAAATTTGCTATGTAAAATGTCGAACATGTCTAATATATGCCAAGTTTGCCGAATTTTAGCCAAATTTTAGCCGAACTTTGCCGAATACTCTTTTCTTTTTAACATAAACGGCGTCTGGGGCGGCCCTGGGGTCGGCGGCTAGGAACCCACTCGCCCCCAGGCCGATTTTTTGCGCCGGCTCGCCCACAGCGGCGATTTTACGCGCCCCCTGTGGGGCCAACGGCTGGAGATGCTCTAAGGTCACTGCATTCGCTATGAACAAATTATTTGGTGCGAAACTAAACCACACCAACACTAAAATTCATGAAGGAAAGCCATCCATACTCTTATGTTTCATTATACGAGACAGTAATTATTTCTTCATTTAAATTGTTTATGTGGCTCCACCATGGTATTAGATGTGGCATTTTCCTATACGATGTGATATCATCATTTTTTTCTAATTTAGTAAAACTTCTTCATATAGGTCTCACAATCTGAAAACCCTCATTCGCGTGCAGGCGTTGGGTGGGTGAAGCGCTCTGCACAATAATTCAGGTTCCAACCGCGCGCAACATTCCCTTTCAAACTTTCACATGCCGTTTAATTGAGAATGGTGGTCCCATAGTATAGCAGTCCCACTGCCATGGAATTTAATGTGTTGGGCCCACCCCACCTGTTACGCGCATTCGCAAAAGGGCT
The DNA here is from genome assembly GCF_002162155.2 of Triticum dicoccoides. Classification (NCBI taxonomy): domain Eukaryota; kingdom Viridiplantae; phylum Streptophyta; class Magnoliopsida; order Poales; family Poaceae; genus Triticum; species Triticum dicoccoides. Next base: position 51,583,608 of record NC_041383.1, read on the forward strand.
AGTTGTGTTGGCATCATGGTTTTCACTTTTAATGATATATCTTTGAATTTCACCAAATTTCAGTAGACAGCGAAATATTTACCTTTCGGCCAAAATATATCAGTCATTTTAGTTGTACACATGATTTCAAATATTTTCATATATTTTCTTCAATTTCGAGTGAATATTTTGGTCTTTTGGTCAAAATGCAAACAGACATTACTGGAACTTAGTAATTTTGGTAGGTACTGAAATGAAAAAACATGGGTGCCATGGCATGCAGGCCCACCACCGTGATCAATATATAATCTCCCA
>NC_041383.1:51584160-51607338 GCF_002162155.2 Triticum dicoccoides
GCACACTTTCCTAATAGGGACGTGGACAGCCAGTCGGAAATCGACCACGCGGACGCGCGTGCGAATTAGCCTCCCCCCAGCATGCGTGTACCTCCACAATGTAATGGGCTATTGTTGTTTGCAACTAATTGTTTCCTAATGTTATGACTGAATATGGAATTTTTTTTCATGAGACATATAGGGTTTCTGCCTCTTAGGCAGGTTTTATGACAAAATTGATAGTTTCGTCATGGAAGGACCGATGTTTATGACACCAACACCAAACATCACAGATAATTCATGGTAGAAGGCCAAAATATTACTAGTACAAGGTATCTTGGGGCTCATCAATTGGATATGTAATTTGCACATATTTGTGCCCTCTACACGTTCTTTGGTTTATTGGAATTTCTGTAATACTGCAAAAACAAGTATCTAATTGTGGTGTCAAATGGTTAGAAAAACTGACATGTCTTTGATGAATCGATGCAGGAATATGGCTCACATGACAAGTGCATTATGATAGGTTTGTCCTTGTCTTGTTATGACACCTTTGTTTGTCGTTTTTTCTAGTTCTTTAATTTGTTTTTGTTTTTTTGTTATTATCTGTTTCTCGTGAATTCCGTATTATTTTGCCATTAGTTTTCAATGGGTCTCGCCATCTTTTATGTGTTTCTCCACAGTATTTTTTTAAGTACTTTGGTATTCCATAACAATTTCCATATTAGACAATACACAACATATGATTGAGCAAAAAATGCATGAGAAGAAAACAATGCAAGACATAGGCATTTCCAGCTGCAAACAAAGCAACCTTTCCATCGATTGATGGCAAGACACTAATCCGTTGATTGCATATAATATATATGTATATGTATAGCCGGTGCTATAATTCTCATATGCATCCTCCTCGACCTACATTGGTAGGTGCTTACATACATATGCTCATATATTCACATATATATGAGTAGAACGAGAAGTAAAACTGAGAAAGCAGAGCCGCCGACAAATGTGACTAACATGACATGTATATCGGTTACTTCAACTTGCACTTTAGGCCTTGCCGGATTCCTCGCAACCTGGTGGCCTGAAGGCAATGAAGCTGACGCATTGCACCTGGCGCATGTTGTCGAAGCCGATGACGCGGACATAGGCATCAGGGTACTCCTTCTTAACCTCCTCGACCTCGTTGAGCACCTGTGTGGCATCGGTGCAGCCGAACATAGGCAGCTTCCACATTGTCCAGTATCGACCGTCGTAGTACCCGGGGGAGCTGTTGTGCTCACGGAAGACGAAGCCAACCTTGCTGAACTCGAGGCAGGGTACCCACTTGGAGCGGATCAAGTAGTCGACCTGCTTTAGGAGGGCCTCCGTAGAGAGGGGTGGCAAGTAAGACAGGGTCTCGAACTTCTTGATGCCCTCAATTGGCCACACCTGAATAGATGGAATGAACACAATTGATCAACACTCAGTGCTTTAAGAAAGACCTAGCCATAAGGCAAATTACTCATGATGGTCTGTTCATACATTGTGGGGGTCTCCACAAGCAAGAAAGCTCAAGGGCAGCTCTTGCTTATGGGTAGTGTACGGGCATTAAAAATGATATTATCTAGTACACATTGCAATAAAAACGATTTCCATTCACAAAGTTTATGAGTTAAATATTCCTACGCATGTGAACCTGCTTATGGACTACATTGGGAGGTTTAGTTTGGCCTGGTATGTGGGTTACACGTCTAAAGGATAGCTTTGCCTATATGCAGTGGAAATACCTGATAAATTAATTAATTGTGACGACAAAAACATTCATGAGAGCTTAGTGTCCGTAATCCTTTGCCAAAAAAAAATAATCAAAAAGGAGGATATCCCCAACCTCTGCATCAGGCGATGCAACCTGTCATTTTGATTATGTTATTCAACATAGTCTAACAAAATAAATACGATTTCAAACCAAAACCATCTTCCAGTCGGACAAAATCGCTACACCTACAAATACGATGATGTGCCTTGACCGCATCATCGTTGGCAAAAATAATATTCAGCTTTCATACCTGCATGCATCTTATCCTTCCGCCATTGCTGACGCTGCTGAGGCTGGCGCTGCCGGAGCGGCGGCTGACGGGGAGGCCCGCGGTCGACTTGAGCCCCTGGAAGGGCGCGACGGTGGTGGCGGAGGAAGCCATCACGGCGGGAGCCATGGCGGAGTACGTGAATTGCTAGGTGGGGAGGCGATAGCTAGTTAGGCCACACTTGTCTTGAGCCCCCCTCATGCCGCTCCAGTATATATCACAATATGCGCGGCGCCGCTCCTTTCCAACAAGATTTTGAAGGGGTGGTCGTCGTTTCCCTGTTGCAGGACGCCTTATCCCGAGGGATCAGCGGAAGAGGGGTGGCCCTCCGATGCATTGCGTCTGGCTGCTGCATTGGCAAACGAAATTTATATCAGTCCGATTACTAAGCATTACAATAATTGTGCGATCGTTAGATTTGGGCCTGCGCCTTTCTTAGTCTTCATCTATGGCTTCCAGTAATTTTGATTTATTTTGTTTCCGGAAAGTTACTGCTCCCAGAAATTACTCCTCCAAGATTTGTGTGTAATTGCACTGGTGGCGCTTGAACTTGCCATCCATGTTCACTTTAGCGTCTGAACTTGAAAAATACGTCCAACTGGTTATAGTACTTGGCACTCTTGTTCAAATATGGTAGAAGATGCGGGGCGGAGTGACAAATGAATGAAGAAGATGCACCCTAGGCCTGTATAAGTAGTGCGCCAAGTTAGCCACATGGATATCGCGCACTGTCCGATGACGTGTAACCATCCACGTGCCGCCTAGTACATGGATAGATAGGTGGCGAAACACAGACCAACACATAATGATCGCACTTTGATAGTATAGGGGATCGTAGCAGTCCTCAATCTGATGAGACCACCTATTAAGGGGTAGGATCATCAACACCGAACAAGCTACAACACATGGGGATCCTAATGCAAGATGCTCACCTACCAAACATAGTCGACTTGACAAACCACTTGGATGATACCAAGTCACTCGAACGGGTCAAGTACACTAGCTCATTTGGATGGAGTTCATCAATGTTCGAATACACCAAACACTTGGAGGCACAAAGTAGAACATGCAGAGAAGGCACCTGGGGCGTCGTGTAATTTTATAGAACTAGCATTACTAACTTTATTACATCAATTACCTCTTGTAGTGGATCTAATAATTAGACATCTTTAAACCCTTGTAACGACAAAGGTCAGGGGACGTGGCTCACTCTATGTAAGCCATATCTCCATAACAGGGGGTCTGTCAGGGTTACGATCGTGACAATGAGTACTAGGGGTGCGAAAAAGGGGCAGAGCCTAGCTACAGCGCAGGTGTAACACTTGGTGTTTAACGAGTTCAGACCCCTCTCAGAGGATGTAATAGCACTACGTATCGTGCCTTGAGCCTTTGTTTTCTTGAGAGGTATGATTACTGAGATTGCTTAGCCCTTGTACACGAGAGGGGGGGGGGGACTTATATAGAGTGTGTCGTTGCCCCGCCATTCCCACGTCGCAAGGGTGGATTTAATGTCGTAACTACTGCAGTTACAAGTATAAATGGCCACAACTGCAGCAGTTACAGGTAACAGTAGCCCTGACTCTACTTTAAGGATGACTTAGGATTCCTCGACCATTACAGATCCCACGTCATCCCTTCACCTCTCTTGCCCGAGTGATGGTGGTCATGTCGACTGAAGGGTGGTCATCCGAGTGTCGTCGAGGTGTCCGAGTGGACCTCTTGATGTTCACATATGAATGCTTGTGTGGTCCTGAGACCCACCAATGATGGTGTGGGGCCCTAGGTGGGCCCTATATGACAGGTCCATGACCCTACTTGTAGTAGGTGACCTCATCATTAGACATAGAATCAATTGAGGTTTTGTATGGCAAACGGACCGAGCTTTCGGTTAGGTCCCAGTGCTTCTGGAGCACTCGGAATATGTTTTTCGGAATCGTGGTCCGCCGCTCCTTAGACGAAAACACAACGGATTTTGGACCAAAGGGTTTCCCAGATGACCGGGTGTTGTTTATCGCTGAGAAAAACCTGGTGGTATTTATTTGTCTCTCAGAGGAGATAGACTTGAGGTCCAAGTGAGGACATGCCATTACAATCCGAGTGGAGACGCCAGCGTGTGGTCTGACTCTCCAGGGAGATGCCACTCCTTATCCTAGAGGAACTCTATGGAAGACCTTGGTTCGTTCATCTCGTCTTCAGACACCATGCAGTGCTTGGACATAAAGGAGGGAATGATTCTTGTAGGTAAAGTGTACAAGACTCTGCAGATTGAAAATCTAATCGATTAGTCGTGTCCCCGGTTACGGACATCTGAGCCTATGGAATTGGAGTTATTCGGAATTCTCAACACCAAACATAATTAATTAATTGATGGTTTATTAATGATTTCGGGTATGAGACACTGGTTGGCGGAACCATCTCGATAACAACAAATATTTTGTAGTAATTGCAAGCAAGTCCTTTTGTTGTAGGGAAAAAATTGCTTCTCGCAGAAACTTAAACTTAGGGCCCCACAGCCAAAATTGCATATAGTGATAGCATTTATTTATTGGTCTCCCTATATGACTTGCCGGCATATTCAAAATGCTAACCTACATGACCACAACATCTTATGTTGCATAGGATTACTCCAACCAGGAGTGAGGCTACGATCCACAGTCGATGATTGCCTTAGGAGTCGGATGGACTCGCTTATCGTCCACACTTCCGCGGTAGTTTTCTCATGAGTTGTCCTTTGGCTGAATTTATTCTGATGTAATAAAGACTCCATATGAGATTCATGTAATAAATCAAGTGTGACTGAACTTTGATATTTTCATCAATGTACTGTGTGTGCCAGCATGATCTTGGGATGGTACTGATACATAGAGAATTGGCCGTTTTCGGGTCGGGTTGCTACACTGACTTGCTAATAATACATAGTGATGTATGCGGTCCAGTCAGTGTGAAGTACACATTGGATATCATTATTTCCTAACCTTCATAGATTATTTAAGTAGATATGGGTAAATTTACTTAATGAAACACACCATTGAAAAAGTTCAAGGAGTTTTAGAGTGAAGTAGAAAATCATCCTAATAAGAAGGTAAAACTTCTATGATCTGATCATGGAGGTGAATACCTGAGTTACGATTTTGATATGCATTTAAAACAATGTGGAATTGTTTCACAACTCACTCTACCTGGAACACCACATCGTAATGGTGTTTTCGAATGTTGTAATCGTACTCTATTAGATATGGTCGTTCTATGATGTCTCTTACCGATTTGTCACTATCATTTTGGGGTTATGCATTAGAGATAGCCGCATTCACTTTAAACAGGGCACCGCCTAAATCCTTTCAAAAGACACTGTATGAATTATGGTTTGGCAAGAAACCTAAGATATCGTTTCTTAAAGTTTGGGGATGCGACAGTTATGTCAAGGGGCTACAACATGATAAGCTCAAACCCAAAGCAGAAAAATGTGTCTTGATAGGATACCCTAAATAGATAATTGGGTATACATGCAATCACAGATCCAAGCGCAAGATCTTTGTTTCCAAAAATGTATCCTTAATGGAGAAAGAGTTTCTCTCGAAATAAGTGAGTGGGAGGAATGTAGAGCTTGATGAGGTTATCAAACCTTCTCTCAAATTAGAGATTACCAAGTGTGAACTCTGGTGGACTTACCCGATGACCGAAAGGCCATTGAAAACAAATGGATCTTTAAGAAGAAAATAGACATTGATGGTAATGTCACTGCCTATAAAGCTCGACATGTCACAAAAGGTTATCCACAAGTTCAAGGGGTTGACAATGATGAGACTTTCTCGACTGTAATGATGCTAAACTTTTTTAGCATTATGTTAGCAATTGCTGCATTTTTGGACTATGAAATCTGACAGATGGATGTCAAAACTATGTTCCTTAATGGTCATGTTAAGCAAGAGTTGTATATGATGCAACATAATAAGGTATGCAAGTTCCAGCGATCCATTTATGGATTGGTGCCAGCATTCTCGAGTTGGAATCTTCACTTTGATGAGGTGATCAAAGTTTTTGGTTTTATCCAAGCTTATGGAGAAGCTTATATTTACAAGAAAGTGAGTGGAATCTCTGTAGCATTTCTAATACTATATGTGGATGACATATTAAGTATTGGCAATGATGTAGATCTTCTGGAAAGCATAAATGGATATTTGAACAAGAGTTTTTCAATGAAAGACCTCGGTGCAACAACTTACATATTGGGAATCAAGATCTATAGAGATAGATCAAGACGCCTGAAAGGACTTTCACAAAGTACATACCTTGACAAAGTTTTAAAGAAGTTCAAAATGGGCCAGTTCAAAGAACGGGTTCTTGCCCATGTTGCAAGGTATCAAGTTGAGTAAGACTAAATGCCCAGCTATGGCAGAAGAAATAGTAAAGATGAGAGCCGTCCACTATGCCTCAGCCATAGGCTCTATCATGTAGGTCATGATGTGTAGTAGACTTGATGTGTGCCTTCCCACTAGTATGAATGGTAGGTACCAGAGTGATCCAAGAGTGGAAAACTGGACAACAGTCAAATATCATTAAGTGCCTAAAGAGGACTAAGGAGATGTTTCTCATTTATGGAGGTGATGCAGAGCTTGTCATAAAAGTTTACGTCGATGCTAGATTTGACACTGATCCGAATGACTCAAAATGTCAATTCACATATGTATTTATTTTGAATGGTGGGGAAGTCAGCCGGAGTAGCTCCAAGCAAAGCATTGTAGCAGTATCAACATGTGAGGCGGAATATATAGCTGCCTTGAAAGTGGTGCGGGAAGGAGTCTAGATGATGGTTTTCATATCTAAACTAGGTGTGGTTCCTAGTGCATCGGATCCCATGACTATCTATTGTGACAACATGGGTGCCATTGTCATAGCCAAGAAGCCAAGGTTTCACACAAAAACTAAGCATATAAATGCCGCTTCAACTCCATCCGTGACTATGTCAAGGAAGGAGACATAGAGATTTGCGAAATTCACACAGATCTCAATGTTGAAGATGATGACCCACAAGTATAGGGGATCAATCGTAGTCCTTTCAATAAGTAAGAGTATCGAACCCAACGAGGAGCAGAAGGAAATGAGGAGTGGTTTTCAGCCAGGTAATTTCTGCAAGCACTGAAATTGTCAGTAACATGTAGTTTGATAGTAAGATAATTTCTAACGGACAAGTAACGGTAAATAAAGTGAAGTAAGATAGCCCAATCCTTTTTGTAGCAAAGGAAAGTACAAAACGATCTCTTATAATAAGCAAAGCATCCTTGAGGGCTCACTGGAATTTCATCTAGTCACTTTCATCATGTTGGTTTGATTCGCGTTCGCTACTTTGATAATTTGATATGTGGGTGGACCGGTGCTTGCGTGATGTTCTTACTTGAACAAGCCTCCCACTTATGATTAACCCTCTCGCAAGCATCCGCAACTCCGAAAGAAGAATTAAGATAACAATCTAACCATAGCATTAAACATATGGATCCAAACCAGCCCCTTACGAAATAGCGCATAAACTAGGATTTAAGCTTCTCTCACTCTAGCAACCCATCATCTAATAACTATTCCACAATGCATTCCCTTAGGCCCAAAGATGGTGAAGTGTCATGTAACGACGTTCACATAACACCACTCAAGGAACCATAACATACATATCATCAAAATATCGAACGAATACCAAATTCACATGATTACTTGCAACATGACTTCCCCCGTGGCATCAAGAACAAGTACAACTACTCACAAATAATATTCATGCTCAAGATTCGAGGGGTATTAAATAGCATAATCGATCTGAACATATAATCTTCAAATAAACCATATAGCATCAACTACAAGATGTAATCAACACTACTAGTCACCCACAGGTACCAATCTGAGGTTCTCGTACAAAGATTGAACACAAGAGATGAACTAGGGTTCTCAGATGAGATGGTTATGTTGAAGATGTTGATAAAGATTGGCCTCCCAAAGATAAGAGGATTGTTGGTGATGACGAAGGCTTCGATTTCCCCATCCGCGAGGGGTGTTCTCCCGGCGAAATCGCTCCATCGAAGGGCAAAAGTGCTCCTGCTCAAGTTCCGCCTTGAGACGGCGGCACTCCGTCCCGAAAGTCCTCTCTTTGTTTTTACTAGGTCAAAAGACCTTATATACTAGAAGATGGGCACCGAACGTGGGGCGGGGTGCCCACCACCCACCAGGGCACACCTGGAGGGGGTGGCGTGCCCTGGTGTCTTGTGGCCACCTGGCAGCCCCCTCTGGTAGTTCTTTTCTCCAATATTTCTTATTTATTCCAAAATAATTCTCCGTAAAATTTCAGCTCATTTGGAGATGCGCAGAATAGGTATCTCTGACATAGTTTTTTCAGATCTAGAATTACAGCTATCGGCATTCTCTCTCTTTGTGTAAACGTTGCATATTACGAGAAAAAATGTATTAGAATTACTCCATAAAGTGTTATAAAACATAAAAACACTATAAATATATGATTTTGTCATGAAAAATCTAAATGAATGCCACGGAAAGACCCCAAAATGTCATATAGGATCACCATTGAGCATCAAAATATAAGGCCACCTCATTCGTTATGAAGAAATCCTTTGCCATGAAAGTAAACCACGCTAACACTAAAATTGATGAAGTAAAGTCATCCATAGTCTTATGATTCATTACATGAAATTAAAGAAAGTGATGGTATGGCTCTACCGTGTGTTAGATGTGGCCTTTCCCACGACGATGTGGTATCATCATTTTTTTCTAATTTAGTAAAAGGTCTTACATATTGGTTTCAGAATCCAAAAAGACTCCTTCAGCTGCGCGTTGGGACGGGCGAAGCGCTCCGTAGAAGCAGTCAGGTAGTATAGCAGCCGACTATGTTCCTTTTCAAACTTTCGCATGTTGTTTAACTGAAAATGGTGGCCCCACGTAGTATAGCAGCCCACCTGCTAGACGCATTCCCTAACCCTTCGTGACAGCCAGTTGGAAGTTGATCGCGTGGGACATGTGCGCGTGAATTAGCCTCCCCTCACAGTCATCCACCCCCAAAAATAATACAAATTAATATAATTTCAGCCATGTTAGAGACATGTGTGTACCTCCATAATGTAATTGGCTATTGTTGTTTACAACTAATTGTTTCCTAATTTTATGACTGGATATGGATTTTGTCATGAAACATACAGGGTTTGTGCCTCCTAGGTAGGTTTATGACAAAATGATAGTTTCGTCATGGTAGGACCGATGTTTATGACACAAACACAAAACATCACAGATAATTCATCGTATAGAAGGCCAAAAATTACTAGTGCAAGATATCTTAGGACTCGTAAATTGGATATGTAATTTGCACATATTTGTGTCCTCTACACGTTCTATGGTTTACTGGAATTTCTGCAATACTGCAAAAAAGAAGTATCTAATTGCGGTGCAAAATGGTTAGAAAAGGTGACATGTCTTTGATGAATCGATGTTGGAATATGGCTCACAAGACAAGTACACTATGGTAGGTTTGTCCTTGTCTTGTTTTGACACCTTTTGTTTGTCCTTTTTACTAGTTTTTAATTTGGATTTTGGCTTTTTATCATCTGGTTCTCGTCAATTTCCTACTGTTTTGCCACTAGTTTTTTTTTACGGGGAGTTTTGCCACTAGTTTTCAAGTGGTTCTCGCCATCTTTTTATGTGTTTCTCCACAATATTTTTTGATGTACTTTGGTATTCCATAACAATTTTCACACTAGATAATACACAACATATGATTGAGCAAAAAATGCGTGAGAAGAAAACAATGCAAGACATAGGCATCTCCAGCTGCAAACAAAGTAACATTTCCATCAACTGATGGCATGACAATAATCCGCGGATTGCATATAATATATGTGTGTATGTATAGCCGGTGCTATAATTCTCATATGCATCCTCCTCGACCTACGTTGGTAGGTGCTTACATACATATGCTCATGTATTCACATACGAGTAGTACGAGAAGTAAAACCGAGAAAGCAGAGCTGCCGACAAATGTGAACTAACATGGCATGTATATGCGTTACTTCAACTTGCACTTTAGGCCTTGCCAGATTCCTCGCAGCCTGGTGGCCTGAAGGCAATGAAGCTGACGCACTGCACCTGGCGCATGTTGTCGAAGCCGATGACGCGGACATAGGCATCAGGGTACTCCTTCTTGACCTCCTCCACCTCGCTGAGCACCTGCGTTGCGTCGGTGCACCCGAACATAGGCAGCTTCCACATTGTCCAGTATCGACCGTCGTAGTAGCCGGGGGAGCTGTTGTGCTCACGGAAGACGAAGCCAACCTTGCTGAACTCGAGGCAGGGCACCCACTTGGAGCGGATCAGGTAGTCGACCTGCTTTAGGAGGGCCTCCGTGGAGAGGGGTGGCAAGTAAGACAGGGTCTCGAACTTCTTGATGCCCTCAATCGGCCACACCTGAATAGATGGAATGAACACAATTGATCAACACTTGGTGCTTAAAGAAAGACCTTGCTATAAGTCAAAAATTACTCCTTATGGTCTGCCCATACATTGTGGGGGGTCTCCACAAGCAAGAAGGCTCAAGGGCAGCAGCTCTTGCTTCAGGTTCAGGGTAGTGTACGGGCATTAAAAATGATATTATCTAGTACACATTGCGATAAAATCAATTTCCGTTCACAAAGTTTATGAGTTAAATATTCCTACACATGTGAACCTGCTTACGGACTACATACATTGTGATGCACCATCTTAGTTTACTTTGGCCTGGTGTGTGGGTTACACATCCTAATTAAGGATAGCTTTGGCTATGTACAGTGGAAATATCCGATAAATTAATCAACTGTGCCGACAAGAATATTCGTGTGAGCTTAGTGTTCGTCCTACCTCGCAAAAATAATACTCTGTCCGATACAAAATAAGTGTTGCTGTTTTGTATTAAGATTACCGAGGAAGTAATTAGTGTTCATACCTGCATGCATCTGATCCTTCCGCCATTGCTGACGCTGCTGAGACCGGCGCTGCCGGAGCGGCGGCTGACGGGGAGGCCGGCGGTCGACTTGAGCCCCTGGAAGGGCGCGACGGTGGTGGCGGACGATGCCATCACGGCTGGGGCCATGGCACGTGAATTGCTAGGTGGGGAGGCGATAGCTAGCTTGGCTACACCCCTCATCCCGCTCCGGTATATATATCACCGTATGCGCAGCACCGCCCCTTTCCAACAAGATTTCCAGCCCTCATCGGTGGCCGTCCTTTGCCTGCTGCAAGGCGCCTTATCCCTCTGGATAAGCGGAAGAGGGGTGGCCCTCCGATGCATTGCGTGTGACTGCTGCATGGGCAAACGAAATCTACATCACTCCGATTGCTAATATGCAATACAATAATTATTCCATCGTTAGATTAGCTCCATTTTGATTTATTTTGTTTCCGGAAAGTTACTCTCCCAGAAATTACTCCTCCAAGATTTGTGTCGAGGTAATTGTATCAGTGGCGCTTGAACTTGCCATCGATATTCATTTTAGTGCCTGAGCTTGAAAAATACGTTCAACTGGTTATGTATACATGGCACTCTTGTTCAAATATGGTTCAAACACGTTTGGGTATGTATGTGTTGCTGACTAGGCATGCCAGCATGGCACGGAGCCCACTTGCAGTGTCGGGACAGGCTCACTTGCAAAGTATACACTCCATTGCAATTGGGTCCCACATGTCAGGGCACCACAACAAAGAAAAACTAGCCGTGGTTGTCAAGGCTCCCACTAATTTTGATTTATTTTATTTCCAAAAGGTTACTGCTCCCGAAAATTACTCATCGAAGATTTGTGTTTGTGTCTCACTCCATGTGGTTGGGGAGGATAACATTGTGCCCGTCCATATTAGAAATGGTGGCAACTAGCAAGGGGGAAGGGATGCGGGGCGGAGCGACAAATGAACGATGGAGATGCACCCGGGGCCAGTATAAGTAGAAGGTTGGCTTCACGGATCACCGCGCACTATCTGATGAGGTGTATCCATCCACCTGGCGCCTGGGGTAGGCTCATCAGCACCGAACAAGCTACAATCCATCAGAATCCTAATGCAAGATGCTCACCTGCCAAACACAACCGACGTGACAAACCACTCGGACGATACCAAGTCACTCGAACGGGTCAAGTACACTAGGTCATTCGGATGGAGCTCATCATTGTTTGAATACATGAAACACTCAGAGGCACGAAGTAGTGTTGGGGAACGTAGCAGAAATTCAAAATTTTCCTACGTGTCACCAAGATCTATCTATGGAGAGACCAGCAATGAGTAGAAAGAGAGTGCATCTACATACCCTTGTAGATCGCTAAGCGGAAGCGTTCAAGTGAACGGGGTTGATGGAGTCGTACTCGTCGTGATTCAAATCACCGATGATCCTAGTGCCGAACGGACGGCACCTCCGCGTTCAACACACGTACAGCCCGGTGACGTCTCCCACGCCTTGATCCAGCAAGGAGAGAGGGAGAGGTTGAGGAAGACTCCATCCAACAGCAGCACAACGGCGTGGTGGTGGTGGAGGAGCGTGGCAATCCAGCAGGGCTTCGCCAAGCACCATGGGAGAGGAGGAGTAGGAAGAGAGGTAGGGCTGTGCCAGAACTTCGTGTATAGCTCCCATGCGCCTCCCCACTATATATAGGGGTGGAGGGGCTGGTTTCTTGCCCTCCAAGTCCATTGGGGCATTGGCCAAGGTGGGAGGAAAGAAATCTCATTATTTCCTTCCCCACCGATTGTTATCCCCCCTTTTTAGGGATCTTGATCTTATCCCTTCGGGATATGATCTTATTCCTTCTAAGGGGGGATCTTGGTGCGCCTTGACCAGGGGTGTGGGGCCTTGCCCCCACTACCCACGTCCATGTGGGTCCCCCCATGCAGGTGGGCCCCACTCCGAAACCTTCTAGAACCTTCCCGGTACAATACCGAAAAATCCCGAACATTTTCCGGTGGCCAAAATAGGACTTCCCATATATAAATCTTTACCTCCGGACCATTCCGGAACTCCTCGTGACGTCCGGGATCTCATCTGGGACTCCGAACAACATTCGGTACCCACATACAAACTTCCTTTATAACCCTAGCGTCATCGAACCTTAAGTGTGTAGACCCTACGGGTTCGGGAGACATGTAGACATGACCGAGACGTTCTCCGGTCAATAACCAATAGCGGGATCTGGATACCCATGATGGCTCCCACATGTTCCATGATGATCTCATCGGATGAACCACGATGTCAAGGACTTAATCAATCCCGTATTCAATTCCCTTTGTCTATCGGTATGTTACTTGCCCGAGATTCGATCGTCGGTATCCAATACCTTGTTCAATCTCGTTACCGGCAAGTCACTTTACTCGTTCCGTAACACATCATCCCGTGATCAACTCCTTGGTCACATTGCGCATATGATGATGTCCTACCGAGTGGGCCCAGAGATACCTCTCCGTTTACACGGAGTGACAAATCCCAGTCTCGATCCGCATAAAACAATAGATACTTTCGGAGATACCTGTAGTGCACCTTTATAGTCACCCAGTTACGTTGTGACGTTTGATACACCCAAAGCACTCCTACGGTATCCAGGAGTTACACGCTCTCATGGTCGAAGGAAGAGATACTTGACATTGGCAAAGCTCTAGCAAATGAACTACACGATCTTTTGTGCTAGTCTTAGGATTGGGTCTTGTCCATCACATCATTCTCCTAATGATGTGATCCCGTTATCAACGACCTCCAATGCCCATAGCAGGAAACCATGACTATCTGTTGATCACAACGAGCTAGTCAACTAGAGGCTCACTAGGGACATATTGTGGTCTATGTATTCACACGTGTATTACGATTTCCGGATAATACAGTTATAGCATGAATAAAAGACAATTATCATGAACAAGGAAATATAATAATAATACTTTTATTATTGCCTCTAGGGCATATTTCCAACAGTCTCCCACTTGCACTAGAGTCAATAATCTAGTTCACATCGCCATGTGATTAACACTCACAGGTCACATCGCCATGTGACTAATACCCAAGAGTTTACTAGAGTCAGTAGTCTAGTTCACATCACTATGTGATTAACACTCACTGAGTTTTATGTTTGATCATGTTGCTTGTGAGAGAGGTTTTAGTCAACGGGTCTGAACCTTTCAGATCCGTGTGTGCTTTACAAATCTCTATGTCATCTCCTAGATGCAGCTACCACGCTCTATTTGGAGCTATTCCAAACAACTGTTCTACTTGGAGCTTATTCTAAATTATTGCTCCATTATATGTATCCGGTCTCTCTACTCAGAGCTATCCGGATAGGTGTCAAGCTTGCATCGTCGTAACCTTTACGACGAACTCTTTTACCACCTCCATAATCGAGAAAATTCCTTAGTCCACTAGTTACTAAGGATAACTTTGACCGCTGTCCTGTGAGCCATTCTTGGATCACTCTTGTACCCCTTGACTGACTCATGGCAAGGCACACTTCAGGTGCGGTACACAGCATAGCATACTGAAGAGCCTACGCCTTAAGCATAGGGGACGACCTTCGTCCTTTCTCTCTATTCTGCCGTGGTCGAGCTTTAAGTCTTAACTTCGTACCTTACAACTCAGGCAAGAACTCCTTCTTTGACTGGTCCATCTTGAACACCTTCTAGATCATGTCAAGGTATGTGCTCATTTGAAAGTATTATTAAGCATTTTGATCTATCCTTATAGATCTTGATGCTCAATGTTCAAGTAGCTTAATCCAGGCTTTCCATTGAAAAACACTTTCAAAATAACCCTATATGCTTTCCAGAAATTCTACGTCATTTCTGATCAACAATATGTCAACAACATATACTCATCAGAAATTCTATAGTGCTCCCACTCACTTCTTTGGAAATACAAGTTTCTCATAAACTTTGTACAAACCCAAAAATTTTGATCATCATCAAAGCATACATTCCAACTCCGGGATGCTCACTCCAGTCCTTAGAAGGATTGCTGGAGCTTTGCATACTTATTAGCATCTTTCGGGATTGACAAAACCTTCCGGTTGTATCACATACAACCTTTCCTCATTAAAATCGTCGAGGAAACAATGTTTTGACATCCTATCTGCAAGATTTCATAAATAATGCAGTAATCGCTAATATAATTCCAACAGACTCTTAGCATCGCTACGAGTGAGAAAATCTCATCGTAGTCAACTCCTTGAACTTGTCGGAAAACATCTTAACGACAAGTCGAGCTTTCTTAATGGTGACATTTACCATCATTGTCTGTCTTCCTTTTGAAATCCATCTGTACTCATTAGCCTTACGACCATCGAGCCGTTCTGCCAAAGTCTACACTTTGTTTTCATACATGGATCCTCTCTCGGATTTTATGGCCTCAAGCCATTTATCGGAATCCGGGCCCACCATCGCTTCTCCATAGCTCGTAGGTTCATTGTTGTCTAGCAACATGACCTTCAAGACAGGATTACGTACCACTCTGAAGTAGAACGCATCCTTGTCATCCTACGAGGTTTGGGAGTGACTTGATCCGAAGTTTCATGATTAATATCATAAGCTTCCACTTCAATTGGTGTAGGTGCCACAGGAACAACTCCCTGTGCCCTGTCACACACTAGTTGAAGAGACGGTTCAATAACCTCATCAAGTCTCCACCATCCTCCCACTCAATTCTTTCGAGAGAAACTTTTCCTCGAGAAAGGACCCGATTCTAGAAACAATCCATATTGCTTTCGGATCTGAATTAGGAGGTATACCCAACTGTTTTGGGTTTCCTATGAAGATGCATTTTATCCGCTTTGGGTTCGAGCTTATCAACCTGAAACTTTTTCATATAAGCGTCGCAGCCCCAAACTTTTAAGAAACGACAACTTAGGTTTCTCTAAACCATAATTCATACAGTGTCATCTCATCGGAATTACGTGGTGCCCTATTTAAAGTGAATGTGGTTGTCTCTAATGCCTAACCCATGAACGATAGTGGTAATTCGATAAGAGACATCATGGTACGCACCATATCCAATAGGGTGCAACTATGATGTTCGGACACACCATCACATTATGGTGTTCCAGGCGGTATTAATTGCGAAACAATTTCCACAATGTCTTAATTGTGTGCCAAAACTCGTAACTCAGATATTCATCTCTATGATCATATCATAGACATTTTATCCTCTTGTCACAATGATCTGCTACTTCACTCTGAAATTACTTGAACCATTAAATAATTCAGACTTGTGTTTCATCAAGTAAATATACTCAACATTTACTCGAATCATCTGTGAAGTAAGAACATAATGATATTCACTGCATGCCTCAGGACTCATTCGACTGCACACATCAAAATGTGTTACTTCCAACAAGTTGCTATCTTGTTCCATCTTACTGAAAATGAGGCTTTTCAGTCATCTTGCCCATGTGGTATGATTTGCATATCTCAAGTGATTCAAAATCAAGTGAGTCCGAACGATCCATTTGCATGGAGTTTCTTCATGCATATACACCAATAGACATGGTTCGCATGTCTCAAACTTTTCAAAAACGAGTGAGTCCAAAGATCCATCAACATGGAGCTTCTTCATGCGTTTTATACCATTATGACTTACATGGCAGTGCCACAAGTAAGTGGTACTATCATTACTATCTTATATCTTTTGGCATGAAAATGTGTATCACTACGACCGAGATTTAATAAACCATTCCTTTAGGTGCAAGACCATTGAAGGTATTATTCAAAATTAGAGTAACCATTATTCTCCTTAAATGAATAACCGTATTGCGATAGACATAATCCAATCATGTCTATGCTCAACGCAAACACCAATCTCGATGGTAGAGGGAGCGTGCGATGCTTGATCATATCAACCTTGGAAACACTTCCAACATATATCGTCAGCTCACCTTTAGCTAGTCTCCGTTTATTCCGTAGCTTTTATTTCGAGTTACTAACACTTAGCAACCGAACCGGTATCCAATACCCTGGTGCTACTAGGAGTACTAGTAAAGTACACATTAACATAATGTATATCCAATATACTTCTATCGACCTTGCCAGCCTTCTCATCTACCAAGTATCTAGGGTAATGCTGCTCCAGTGGTTGTTCCCCTTATTACAGAAGCACTTAGTCTCGGGTTTGGGTTCAACCTTGGGTTTCTTCACTAGAGCAGCAGCTGAATTGCCGTTTCATGAAGTATCCCTTTGTTCCCTTGCCCTTCTTGAAACTAGTGGTTTCACCAACCATCAACAATTGATGTTCCTTCTTGATTTCTACTTTCACGGTGTCAAACATCATGAATATTTCAAGGATCATCATATCTATCCCTGATATGTTATAGTTAATCACGAAGCTCTAGCAGCTTGGTGGCAATGACTTTGGGGAAACATCACTATCTCATCTGGAGGATCAACTCCCACTCGATTCAAGTGATTGTTGTGCTCAGACAATCTGAGCACAAGCTCAACGATTTAGCTTTTCTCCCTTACTTTGCAGGCTAAGAAAATCGTCGGAGGTCTTATACCTCTTGACGTGGGCACGAGCCTAAAATCCCAATTTCAGCCCTCGAAACATCTCATATGTTCCGCGACGTTTCGAAAACGTCTTTGGTGCCTCTACTTAAACCATTTAATTGAACTATCACGTAGTTATCAAAACGTGTATGTCCGATGTTCGCAACATCGACAAACGACGTTGGGGTTCAGCACACTGAGCGGTGCATTAAGGACATAAGCTTTCTACTGATCGCATAATCGCTACTATCAACTTTCAACTATATTTTCTCTAGGAACATATCTAAACAGTGGAACTAAAGCGCGAGCTTACGACATAATTTGCAAAAGGTCTTTTGACTATGTTCAGGATAATTAAGTTCATCTTATGAACTCCCACTTAGATAGACATCCCTCTGGTCATCTAAGTGATCACATGATCTGAGTCAACTAGGCCGTGTCCGATCATCACGTGAGACGGACTAGTCATCATCGGTGAACATCTTCATGTTGATCGTATCTACCATACGACTCATGCTCGACCTTTCGGTCTCCGTGTTCCGAGGCCATGTCTGCACATGCGAGGCTCGTCAAGTTAACCCTAAGTGTTTTCGCTGTGTAAAACTGTCTTACACCCGTTGTATGTGAACGTAAGAATCCATCACACCCGATCATCACGTGGTGCTTAGAAGCGACGAACTGTAGCAACGGTGCACAGTTAGGGGAGAACACTTCTTGAAATTTTGTAAGGGATCATCTTATTTACTACTGTCGTCCTAAGCAAACAAGATGCATAAACATGATAAACATCACATGCAATCAAATAGTGACATGATATGGCCAATATCATTTTGCTCCTTATGATCTTCATCTTCGGGGCTCCATGATCATCATCGTCACCGGCACGACACCATGATCTCCATCATCATGATCTCCATCATCGTGTCTTCATGAAGTTGTCACGCCAACGACTACTTCTACTTCTATGACTAACGCGTTTAGCAATAAAGTAAAGTAGTTTACATGGCGTTCTTCAATGACACGCAGGTCATACAATAAATAAAGACAACTCCTATGGCTCCTGCCGGTTGTCATACTCATCGACATGCAAGTCGTGAATCCTATTACAAGAACATGATCAATCTCATACATCACATATCATTCATCACATTCTTCTTGGCCATATCACATCACATAGCATACCCTGCAAAAACAAGTTAGACGTCCTCTAATTGTTGTTGCATGTTTTACGTGGCTGCTATGGGTTTCTAGCAAGAACGTTTCTTACCTACGCAAAGACCACAACGTGATATGCCAATTGCTATTTACCCTTCATAAGGACCCTTTTCATCGAATCCGTTCCGACTAAAGTGGGAGAGACTGGCACCCGCTAGCCACCTTATGCACCAAGTGCATGTCAATCGGTGGAACCTGTCTCACGTAAGAGTACGTGTAAGGTCGGTCCGGGCCGCTTCATCCCACAATACCGTCGAAACAAGATTGGACTAGTAACGGTAAGCATATTGAACAACATCAACGCCCACAACTACTTTGTGTTCTACTCGTGCAAAGAATCTACGGAATAGACCTAGCTCATGATGCCACTGTTGGGGAACGTAGCAGAAATTCAAAATTTTCCTACGTGTCACCAAGATCTATCTATGGAGAGACCAGCAACGAGTAGAAAGAGAGTGCATCTACATACCCTTGTAGATCGCTAAGCGGAAGCGTTCAAGTGAACGGGGTTGATGGAGTCGTACTCGTCGTGATTCAAATCACTGATGATCCTAGTGCCGAACGGACGGCACCTCCGCGTTCAACACACGTACAGCCCGGTGACGTCTCCCACGCCTTGATCCAGCAAGGAGAGAGGGAGAGGTTGAGGAAGACTCCATCCAACAGCAGCACAACGGCGTGGTGATGGTGGAGGAGCGTGGCAATCCAGCAGGGCTTCGCCAAGCACCATGGGAGAGGAGGAGTAGGAAGAGAGGTAGGGCTGTGCCAGAACTTCGTGTATAGCTCCCATGTGCCTCCCCACTATATATAGGGGTGGAGGGGCTGGTTTCTTGCCCTCCAAGTCCATTGGGGCGTTGGCCAAGGTGGGAGGAAAGAAATCTCATTATTTCCTTCCCCACCGATTGTTATCCCCCCTTTTTAGGGATCTTGATCTTATCCCTTCGGGATATGATCTTATTCCTTCTAAGGGGGGATCTTGGTGCGCCTTGACCAGGGGTGTGGGGCCTTGCCCCCACTACCCACGTCCATGTGGGTCCCCCCATGCAGGTGGGCCCCACTCCGGAACCTTCTAGAACCTTCCCGGTACAATACCGAAAAATCCCGAACATTTTTCGGTGGCCAAAATAGGACTTCCCATATATAAATCTTTACCTCCGGACCATTCCGGAACTCCTCGTGACGTCCGGGATCTCATCCGGGACTCCAAACAACATTCAGTAACCACATACAAACTTCCTTTATAACCCTAGCGTCATCGAACCTTAAGTGTGTAGACCCTACGGGTTCAGGAGACATGTAGACATGACCGAGACGTTCTCCGGTCAATAACCAACAGCGGGATCTGGATACCCATGATGGCTCCCACATGTTCCATGATGATCTCATCGGATGAACCACGATGTCAAGGACTTAATCAATCCTGTATTCAATTCCCTTTGTCTATCGGTATGTTACTTGCCCGAGATTCGATCGTCGGTATCCAATACCTTGTTCAATCTCATTACCGGCAAGTCACTTTACTCGTTCCGTAACACATCATCCTGTGATCAACTCCTTGGTCACATTGCGCATATGATGATGTCCTACCGAGTGGGCCCAGAGATACCTCTCCGTTTACACGGAGTGACAAATCCCAGTCTCGATCCGCATAAAACAATAGATACTTTCGGAGATACCTGTAGTGCACCTTTATAGTCACCCAGTTACATTGTGACGTTTGATACACCCAAAGCACTCCTACGGTATCCAGGAGTTACACGCTCTCAAGGTCGAAGGAAGAGATACTTGACATTGGCAAAGCTCTAGCAAATGAACTACACGATCTTTGTTGCTAGTCTTAGGATTGGGTCTTGTCCATCACATCATTCTCCTAATGATGTGATCCCGTTATCAACGACATCCAATGTCCATAGCCAGGAAACCATGACTATCTGTTGATCACAACGAGCTAGTCAACTAGAGGCTCACTAGGGACATATTGTGGTCTATGTATTCACACGTGTATTACGATTTCGGATAATACAGTTATAGCATGAATAAAAGACAATTATCATGAACAAGGAAATATAATAATAATACTTTTATTATTGCCTCTAGGGCATATTTCCAACAAGTAGAACATGCGGAGAAGGCACTGATACGTCTCCAACGTATCTATAATTTATGAAGCATTCATGTTATTATATTATCTGTTTTGAATGAGTATGGGCTTTATTATACACTTTTATATTACTTTTGGAACTAACCTACTAACCGGAGGCCCAGACCATATTCTTGTTTTCTTGCCTATTTCAGTGTTTCGAAGAAAAGGAATATCAAACGGAGTCCAAACGGAAAGAAACCTTTGGTAAACTTTGTAGCGACCAGACCTCAAACAGTCTGATCTCTGTGCATCAGTGTCATCCCTGGATCGGTAATGCTGACACGCACAGTACTTGAAGGATTTATAACAGAGTAGCAATCACATACTTATTACAATAAATATGACTTAAGGCCATCTAATAACGATAACAGCAGAAGACTTGGAAGATAAGCGAGTCCATCAACTCCAGCGGCATCACTGAGTATAATACCACGACCTAAGGCATCTTACTCGTCATCTGAAATGTCTGCAACATGAACGTTGTAGCCCGAAAACGGGTCAGCACATGGAGTATGCTGGCAATGTAACACATAGAGAGTAATGAACAGAATAATGCTATCACTACATGCATATATGGCTGGTGGAAAGCTCTATGGTTACAGTTTTGCATAAAGCCATTTTCCCCTACAGCAAAGGAATAAATTTTATTTAACTATCATGGTGGTTGTTAAACATTGAGAAGGTTCACCCAACTCAATCCCAATTAAGCAACATCATTAATCCAACAAGATTAAATTAAGTAACATGATGAGATTCGCATGAAAATCTAGGTACTAGATACTCAAAACGTCCATAACCGGGGACACGGCTAACTATGATTAGTTTGTACACTCTGCAGAGGTTTACGCACTTTTCCCCACAAGACTCGATCTCCTTCGTTGGATTTCTCGCACGACATGGTGTTTGAGAAACGGATGACCGAGACACAATCTTTCAGAAGTGTTAGCACCTTACGATGGGTAGACCGTACCACCTACATCCCCTACATCTGCTAGTCTACCACTGTAAGAGGTCACACAACTTACTCAACTATGTCAGAGCCCATATTGGCATGTGGCTGCACAGGGAAGTTTCTAGCATGAATAATCTCATGATCCCTTTGAGCCTGGGTGGCGGTCCATAGGAAAATCACACGGTACACCGGGATTTCCAAAAATACAAGCAACACTGGGTTCCCCAGGTGCCTCAATCCACCCAGATGTGAATTTAAGTTGCCAGCTTAAATAAACAATTAATTAACAATCTCACATCTGTCATGGATACACTCACCCAATCCACGTCTACTAGCATAGCATAGCAATATAAGCAAACGTAGAAGTAACTCCCAAAGGTTTGATAATAAAACAGGTAATAGGTACTACCTCATCTACTTACCAAAACCCACATATTAATCACATCCTAACCATGCAATTGTTTGAAGATTGATCTAATGCAATAAAACTGGGTAGTAAGGAGGTATGATCAAAGTGTTATTTGCCTTGCTGATGATCGTGAAACCTAGAGACTCGTAGTAGCACGCGGCGCACTCCGGTACTCTATCGTAAACAAACAAGCATACAATAAGCACTCATCTAATGCACAGGTAAAACTCAAATAAAAGATCTAACCAGAAAGTTCAACTTAAGAACTCCGGTTTGCAAAAAGAATCAAATCAAACGAAGCAACAAAAATCAAACGGCGGAAGAAACAGGATTTGTCTTACTAATCTGGACCTAAGTCAAACTTTTACAATAGCAAAAATTTGTTTCAGTTGGTTAAACGGAAAGAGAATTTCGAGACGAAACTATAGGCGCTTGAATCGCCTGATTCCGATAAACGAGGGAAAAGTTATACTAGAACGATAATCGGATCAGAAATCGCGATCAGAAATAATCACGAAAAATCCGAGAAAAAGAAAATGGACGAACAGGCTAACGAATGAACGTTCGTTGTCTGCGGCTAAACGACGAAAACCGTTCGTTAAAACGAACGTACGGACGAACATCCGCAAAATAGACTAAATCGGAAAAAAAACCGCTCTAAAAAAATAAAAAAACGCATCTCGATTTTCGAATAAAAACCGAACGGTTTTTGAGGTAAAACCGATGGCTACCTAGGGACGCGTGACGGCGGGGGCGGCGGCGGGCAACTCCGGCGGGGCGGCGTCCGGCGGCGGCGGCAGGGTCGGTGGCGAGGTCGGCGGCGACGGGCAGCGGGGTCAGCGTCCGGCGGCGACGGGCGGCGGGGTCGGCGTCCGGCGGCGACAGGCGGCAGGGTCGGCGTCCG
>NC_041383.1:51607847-51634873 GCF_002162155.2 Triticum dicoccoides
GGCGTGGCGGCGGCGCGGGGTCGCGGCGGTACCGGCGGCGGCGCGGGTTAGAGTTAGGGTTAGGGTTTCGGTGGCGGCGGCGGGTGGGCTGGCGGTGGGCTGCGGGTGTCGGGGACGCGGCTTAAAAGGCCCAGGGCGGCGGGAGTCCGGGTTGCCCACGGCCCGTTAGATCGGTTAGTTTTTTAAAAAATAAATTTGGACGCAGAAAAACAAATAAAAGAAATACTAAACGGACTCCAAAAATCCCGAAATAAATTTTCCCCGTCCTCTAAAAATAAGCCGAACAAGATGAATATTTATTTGGGGTCTAAATATAGTTCTGGAAAACAATCTTTTTTCCTAAATTCAAATAAAATAGCGAAAAACTCCAAAATAAAATCTTATTTGATTTTTCTATTAAATCCTCAATACTTCTTTATTTTGGGAAAGTCATTTTATTCCCTCTCTCTTATTTTTTATTAGAAATATTTGAAGACAAAATAAATAAAATCAAATGATCATATTTTAAAATTTTGAGAAAACTCAAATATGAAAATAATGAAATCCCCAACTCTCTCCGTGGGTCCTTGAGTTGCGTAAAATTTTTAGGATCAAGGCAAAAATGCAATAAAATATGGTATGCAATGATGATCTATTGAATAATATTCCAAATTGAAAATTTGGGATGTTACAAACCTACCCCCCTTAAGATGAATCTCGCCCTCGAGATTCGGGTTGGCTAAAAAATAGGTGAGGGTGGTCCTTCAGTAAATCTTCTTCTCGCTCCTAGGTGGCTTCATCTTCGGTATGGTGGCTCCACTGAACTTTGCAAAACTTGATAACCTTGCTACGGGTGACTCAGCTGGCATACTCGAGAATCTTCACTGGTTTCTCCTCATAGGTTAAATCATTATCCAGCTGAATCGCTTCCAGTGGCACCGTATCTCTCAACGGTATATCAGCCATCTCTGTGTGGCACTTCTTCAACTGGAAAACGTGAAACACATCATGAACTCCCGACAATCCTTCAGGCAATTCCAACTTGTAAGCAACTTCTCCATACGCTCCAAAACTTTGCATGGTCCTACAAAACGTGGTGCTAACTTTCCCTTAACTCCAAAACGCTTAACTCCTTGAAGTGGGGACACACGAAGATAAACTCTGTCTCCGTCTTCGTAGACTGTCTCCTTGCGTTTAGAATCTGCATAGCTCTTCTTCCTAGACTGGGCTACCTTGAGCCTATCGCGAATCATCTTCACCTTCTGTTCAGACTCTTTGATCAAATCTGGCCCAAACAACTGATGGTCTCCAACTTTGTCCCACAACAACGGTGTCCTGCACCTCCTTCCATACAAAGCTTCGAAAGGGGCCATCTTCAAACTGGATTGGTAACTGTTGTTGTAAGAGAATTCTGCATACGGCAAATTCCCGTCCCAACTAGATCCATAATCTAGCGCACAAGCTCTCAGCATGTCCTCCAGAATCTGATTGACTCTCTCGGTCTGTCCATCTGTCTGTGGATGAAAGGATGTACTGAACTATAGCCTGGTACCCAAAGTTTTGTGCAACTGATTCCAGAACTTTGAGGTAAACTGGGTTCCTCTATCTGATACAATGCTCCTCGGAACTCCATGCAGACATACGATCCTGGTCATGTATATCATTGCCAACTTAGCACTGGTTTAAGTGGTCTTTACTGGGATGAAATGAGCTACCTTCGTCAAACGATCGACTACAACCCATATTGAGTCATAGACGGAACGAGTCATGGGCAATCCTGTGATAAAGTCCATGCCTAGCTTATCCCACTTCCATTCGGGTATCGGCAATGGTTGTAGCAATCCTGCTGGCTTCTGATGCTCTGCCTTCACTCTCTGACATACATCACATACTGCTACATATTCCGCAATATCCTTCTTCATTCCAGTCCACCAGAAAATGTCCTTCAAATCCAGATACATCTTGGTATTTCCTGGATGAATCGAATATGGCGAATCATGGGCCTCTTGCAGAATCAACTTCCTGATCTCCAGGTCATTAGGCACATACACGCGGTCTTCAAACCATAAGGTATCATGCTCATCCTCACGAAAACCTTTAGCTTTTCCTTTGCTCATCTTCTCCTTTATCTCGGCAATCTCTTTGTCTGTCTTCTGAGCTTCTCTGATCTTATCCATCAAGGTAGACTGAATCTCCAACGCTGCAACATAGCCTCTCGGAACTATCTCCAAAAATAGCTCGCGAAGATCCTCGGCTAACTCCTTTGGTAACTCTCCGGTCATGAGAGTTTTAACATGGCTCTTGCGGCTCAATGCATCGGCTACTACGTTAGCCTTTCCGGGGTGATAATGCAATCTCATATCATAATCCTTGATGAGCTCCAACCACCTCCTTTGCCTGAGATTCAACTCCTTCTGTGTGAAAATGTACTTCAAACTCTTATGATCGGTGTACACCTCACAATGGTTTCCGATGAGAAAATGTCTCCATGTCTTCAATGCATGCACTACGGCTGCTAACTCCAAATCATGTGTAGCATAATTCAACTCATGGGGCTTAAGATGTCGTGAGGCATACGAAACAACTCTTCCCTCATGCATAAGCACTGCTCCAAGTACTCGACGAGAAGCGTCGCAATATACTTCATAATCCTTGCGCTGATCTAGCAGAATCAACACCGGTGATGTAACCAAACGTTTCTTCAACTCCTGAAAACTGGCCTCACATTCCTTAGTCCATTTGAACTTGGTGTCCTTCTTCAACAACTCTGTCATGGGCTTCGCAATCTTCGAAAAAAATTCAATGAACCTCCGGTAGTATCCTGCGAGTCCAAGAAAACTCCGAATCTCTCCAACTGTCGATGGGGCTTCCCATTTTGTCACAGTGACAAGTTTGGTGGGGTCTACTGCTATTCCTTCTTCGGATATAACATGTCCGAGAAATCCAACTTCCTTCAACCAAAACTCACATTTGTTGAATTTGGCATATAACTGATGTTCTCTGAGCTTCCCGAGTACCAAACGCAAATGTTCCTTATGCTCCTCTTCATTCTTTGAGTAGATATGAATATCATCAATGAACACCACGACAAACTTATCCAGAAACTCCATAAACACCTTGTTCCTCATTTTCATGAAATAGGCAGGTGCGTTAGTCAGACCAAATGACATAACGGTATACTCATACAGCCTGTACCTGCTGGTAAAAGCTATCTTTGATATATCCTATTATCGAATCTTCAGCTGGTGGTATCCTGATCGCAGATCGATCTTGGAGAATACCTTAGCTCCTTGCAATTGGTCAAATGAGTCATTGCTCATCGGTAGTGGATACTTGTTCTTGATTGTTACTTCATTCAAACCTCGATAATCAACAACCATCCTTAATGATCCATCCTTCTTCTCCACTAGAAGCACTAGCGATCCCCAAGGTGAAGAACTTGGGCGAATGAAACCTTTATCCAATAGTTCCTTAATCTGCTTCTTAATTTCTTCCAAATCCTGTGCGGGCATCCTGTATGGTCTCTTAGATATCGGCATTGTGCCTGGCAAAAGCTCAATCAAAAACTCAATGTCTCTATCCGGTGGCATGCCTGGCAACTCTTCTGGAAATACGTCAGGAAAATCCTTCACCACTGGTACTTCCTCCTGTACAACTCCTGTTAAGGAATTTACTTGAGTCCTCTTTGGCTCGTGCCGGGATACATACTTGATCCTTCTTCCTTCTGGGGTGGTAAGCAAAATCGACTTACTGGCGCATTCAATGTTCCCTTCATACTTCGATAACCAATCCATGCCTAATATCACATCCAGTCCTTGCCACTCCAATACTATTAGGTCTGAGGGAAACACATAGTTACCAATCCTTAATGGTAACCGATCACACCATAGACTAGCCATATACGCTGCTCCTGGCGAGGTTACTAACATGGGTGACCTAATGGCTTGGGTTGGCAGTTTATACTTATCCACAAATCCCCATGATATGTATGAATGCGATGCACCAGTATCAAAAAGGACGATTAGAGTAAATGACTTAACCAAAAACTTACCAATTACTGCATCTGGCTAGGCTCAACCTCCTCCACGCTAACGTGGTTTACCTGTCCCTTGTTGAAAGGGTTAGGCTTCTTCCCAGAGCTCCCATTGCCATTTCCATTCTTAGCTTCAGGACATTCATTGGCATAATGTCCAGTCTTCTGGCACTTGTAGCAAGTGACGTGGCTCAGATCCTTCTTGGCTAGGGTTGGTGGGTTGGTACGGTTCTGACTGTTGCTTACTCCATTACCATTCCCATTCCAAGGGCCACTATGGTTGTGCGAACTCCCTCCTCCGTGGGTATGCTGAAAAGGTCCTCCCATGTTCGGGGTAAAACGAGGCTTCTGCTGAGCTCCAGAATTGTGTTGGGGAACGTTGCAGAAAATTAAAATTTTTCCTACGGTTTCACCAAGATCCATCTATGAGTTCATCTAAGCAACGAGTCAAGGGAGTGAGTTTGCATCTACATACCACTTGTAGATCGAGTGCGGAAGCGTTCAAGGGGATGGTGATGATGGAGTCGCACTCGTCGTGATTCGGATCACCGATGACCAAGTGCTGAACGGACAGCACCTCCGCGTTCAACACACGTACGGGACGGACGACGTCTCCTCCGTCTTGATCCAGCAAGGAGGAAGGAGAGGATGAGGAAGACAGCTCCAACGGCAGCACGACGGCGTGGTGTAGTTGGTGCAGCAGTACTCCGACAGGGCTTCGCCAAGCACGTACGGAGGAGGAGAGGTGTTGGGGAGGGGAGGGCTGCGCCTTGAGTTGTCATTTTGCTGCCCTCCCCTCACCCCTCTATATATAGGAGGAGAGGGGCAAGGGGGCCGGCCCTCTAGGGGAAACCCTAGAGGGGGGGCGGCGGCCAAAGGGAGAGGGAAAAGGGTGGCTTGCCCCCCAAGCTAGGGAGCGCCCCCTTTAGGGTTTCCCCTCCCCTTGCCCTAGCCGCATGGGCCTAGGTGGGGAGGCGCGCCCAGCCCACTAGGGGCTCGCTCCCTCTCCCACACAGCCCATGTGGCCCCCCCGGGAGGGGTGGCCCCACCCGATGGACCCCCGGAACCCTTCCGGTGGCCCCGGTACAATACCGGTATGCCACCGAAACTTCCGGTGTCCGTTTAACCACTTTCCTTATATAAATCTTTACCTCCGGACCATTCTGGAACTCCTCGTGACGTCCGGGATCTCATCCGGGACTCCAAACAACATTCGGTAATCACATACTTGTCTTCCTGATAACCCTAGCGTCACCGAACCTTAAGTGTGTAGACCCTACGGGTTCGGGAGACATGCAGACATGACCGAGACGACCTCAGGTCAATAACCAACAGCGGGATCTGGATACCTATGTTGGCTCCCACATGCTCCTCGATGTTGTCATCGGATGAACCACGACGTCGAGGATTCGATCAAACCCCGTATGCAATTCCCTTTGTCAATCGGTATGTTACATGCCCGAGACTCGGTCGTCGGTATCCCAATACCTCGTTCAGTCTCGTTACCGGCAAGTCACTTTACTCGTACCGTAATGCATGATCCCGTGACCAAACACTTGGTCACCTTGAGCTCATTATGATGATGCATTACCGAGTGGGCCCAGAGATACCTCTCCGTCATACGGAGTGACAAATCCCAGTCTCGATCCGTGTCAACCCAACAGACACTTTCGGAGATACCTGTAATGCACCTTTATAGTCACCCAGTTACGTTGTGACGTTTGGTACACCCAAAGCACTCTTATGGTATCCGGGAGTTACACGATCTCATGGTCTAAGGAAGAGATACTTGACATTGGAAAAGCTCTAGCAAACGAACTAACCGACCTTTGTGCTATGCTTAGGATTGGGTCTTGTCCATCACATCATTCTCTTAATGATGTGATCCCGTTATCAACGACATCCAATGTCCATAGCCAGGAAACCATGACTATCTGTTGATCACAACGAGCTAGTCAACTAGAGGCTCACTAGGGACATATTGTGGTCTATGTATTCACACGTGTATTACGATTTCCGGATAATACAGTTATAGCATGAATAAAAGACTATTATCATGAACAAAGAAATATAATAATAACACTTTTATTATTGCCTCTAGGGCATATTTCCAACAGTCTCCCACTTGCACTAGAGTCAATAATCTAGTTACATTGTGATGAATCGAACACCCATAGAGTTCTGGTGTTGATCATGTTTCGCTCGCGAGAGAGGTTTAGTCAACGGATCTGCGACATTCAGATCTGTATGTACTTTGCAAATTTCTATGTCTCCATCTTGAACATTTTCACGGATGGAGTTGAAACGACGCTTGATGTGCCTGGTCTTCTTGTGAAACCTGGGCTCCTTGGCAAGGGCAATAGCTCCAGTGTTGTCACAGAAGAGTTTGATCGGCCCCGACGCATTGGGTATGACTCCTAGGTCGGTGATGAACTCCTTCACCCAAATAGCTTCATGCGCTGCCTCCGAGGCTGCCATGTACTCCGCTTCACATGTAGATCCCGCCACCACGCTCTGCTTGCAGCTGCACCAGCTTACTGCTCCACCATTCAACATATACACGTATCCGGTTTGTGACTTAGAGTCATCTAGATCTGTGTCGAAGCTAGCGTCGATGTAACCCTTTACGACGAGCTCTTCGTCACCTCCATAAACGAGAAACATGTCCTTTGTCCTTTTCAGGTACTTCAGGATATTCTTGACCGTTGTCCAGTGTTCCTTGCCGGGATTACTTTGGTACCTTCCTACCAAACTTACGGCAAGGTTTACATCAGGTCTGGTACACAGCATGGCATACATAATAGATCCTATGGCTGAAGCATAGGGGATGACACTCATCTCTTCTATATCTTTTGCCGTGGTCGGGCATTGAGCCGAGCTCAATCTCACACCTTGCAATACAGGCAAGAACCCTTTCTTGGACTGATCCATTTTGAACTTCTTCAAAATCTTATCAAGGTATGTGCTTTGTGAAAGACCTATGAGGCGTCTCGATCTATTTCTATAGATCTTGATGCCTAATATATAAGCAGCTTCTCCAAGGTCCTTCATTGAGAAACACTTATTCAAGTAGGCCTTAATGTTGTCCAAGAATTCTATATCATTTCCCATCAAAAGTATGTCATCTACATATAATATGAGAAATGCTACAGAGCTCCCACTCACTTTCTTGTAAACGCAGGCTTCTCCATAAGTCTGCATAAACCCCAACGCTTTGATCATCTCATCAAAGTGAATGTTCCAACTCCGAGATGCTTGCACCAGCCCATAAATGGATCGCTGGAGCTTGCATACTTTGTTAGCGTTCTTAGGATCGACAAAACCTTCCGGCTGCATCATATACAGTTCTTCCTTAAGATAACCGTTAAGGAATGCCGTTTTGACGTCCATCTGCCATATCTCATAATCATAGTATGCGGCAATTGCTAACATGATTCGGACGGACTTAAGCTTCGCTACGGGAGAGAAAGTCTCATCGTAGTCAATCCCTTGAACTTGCCGATAACCCTTAGCGACAAGTCGAACTTTATAGACAGTAACATTACCATCCGCGTCCGTCTTCTTCTTAAAGATCCATTTGTTTTCTATCGCTCGTCGATCATCGGGCAAGTCAGTCAAAGTCCATACTTTGTTTTCATACATGGATTCTATCTCGGATTTCATGGCTTCTAGCCATTTGTTGGAATCTGGACCCGCCATAGCTTCTTCATAGTTCGAAGGTTCACCGTTGTCTAACAACATGATTTCCAGGACAGGGTTGCCGTACCACTCTGGTGCGGAACGTGTCCTTGTGGACCTACGAAGTTCAGTAGCAACTTGATCCGAAGTACCTTGATCATCATTATTTTCCTCTTCAGTTGGTGTAGGCATCACAGGAACATTTTCCTGGGCTGCACTACTTTCCCGTTCAAGAGGTAGTACTTCATCGAGTTCTACTTTCCTCCCACTTACTTCTTTCGAGAGAAACTCTTTTTCCAGAAAGGATCCGTTCTTGGCAACAAAGATCTTGCCCTCGGATCTTAAGTAGAAGGTATACCCAATGGTTTCCTTAGGGTATCCTATGAAGACGCATTTTTCCGACTTGGGTTCGAGCTTTTCAGGTTGAAGTTTCTTGACATAAGCATCGCATCCCCAAACTTTTAGAAACGATAGCTTAGGTTTCTTCCCAAACCATAATTCATACGGTGTCGTCTCAACGGATTTAGACAGTGCCCTATTTAAAGTGAATGTAGCTGTCTCTAGAGCGTATCCCCAAAATGATAGTGGTAAATCGGTAAGAGACATCATAGACCGCACCATATCTAATAGAGTGCGATTACGACGTTCGGACACACCGTTACGCTGAGGTGTTCCAGGCGGCGTGAGTTGTGAAACCATTCCACATTTCCTTAAGTGTGTACCAAATTCGTGACTTAAGTATTCTCCTCCACGATCTGATCATAGGAATTTTATCTTTCGGTCACGTTGATTCTCTACCTCATTCTGAAATTCCTTGAACTTTTCAAAGGTCTCAGACTTGTGTTTCATTAAGTAGACATACCCATATCTACTCAAGTCATCAGTGAGAGTGAGAACATAACGATATCGTCCGCGAGCCTCAACACTCATTGGACCGCACACATCGGTATGTATGATTTCCAACAAGTTGGTTGCTCGCTCCATTGTTCCAGAGAACGGAGTCTTGGTCATCTTGCCCATGAGGCATGGTTCGCATGTGTCAAATGATTTCATAATCGAGAGACTCTAAAAGTCCATCAGCATGGAGCTTCTTCATGCGCTTGACACCAATGTGACCAAGGCGGCAGTGCCACAAGTATGTGGGACTATCGTTATCAACTTTACATCTTTTGGTATTCACGCTATGAATATGTGTAGTATTACGCTCGAGATTCATTAAGAATAAACCATTGACCATCGGAGCATGACCATAAAACATATCTCTCATATAAATCGAACAACCATTATTCTCAGACTTAAATGAGTAGTCATCTCGTATTAAACGAGATCCAGATACAATGTTCATGCTCAAACTTGGCACTAAATAACAATTATTAAGGTTCAAAACTAATCCTGTGGGTAAATGTAGAGGTAGCGTGCCGACGGCGATCACATCGACACTGGAACCATTCCCGACGCGCATCGTCACCTCGTCCTTCGCCAGTCTCCGCTTATTCCGCAGCCCCTGCTGTGAGTTACAAATATGAGCAATGGCACCGGTATCAAATACCCAGGAGTTACTACGAGTACTGGTGAGGTACACATCAATTACATGTATATCGAATATACCTTTAGTGTTGCCGGCCTTCTTATCCGCTAAGTATTTGGGGCAGTTCCGCTTCCAGTGACCCTTCCCCTTGCAATAAAGGCACTCATTCTCAGGCTTGGGTCCATTCTTTGACTTCTTCCCGGCAACTGGCTTACCGGGCGCGGCAACCTCCTTGCCGTCCTTCTTGAAGTTCTTCTTACCCTTGCCCTTCTTGAACTTAGTGGTCTTATTGACCATCAACACTTGATGTTCTTTCTTTATTTCAACCTCTGCTGACTTCAGCATAGATAATACTTCAGGAATGGTCTTTACCATCCCCTGCATATTGTAGTTCATCACAAAGCTCTTGTAGCTTGGTGGGAGCGACTGAAGGATTCTGTCAATGACTGCCTCATCAGGGAGGTTAATATTTAGCTGGGTCATACGGTTGTGCAACCCATACATCTTGAGTATGTGCTCACTGACAGAACTATTTTCCTCCATCTTACAACTATAGAACTTGTCAAAGATGTCATATCTCTCGACCCGGGCGTGAGCTTGGAAAACTAGTTTCAGCTCTTCGAACATCTCATATGCTCCGTGATGCTCAAAACGCTTTTGGAGCCCCGGTTCTAAGCTGTAAAGCATGCCGCACTGAACGAGGGAGTAATCATCAGCACGAGACTGCCAAGCATTCATAATGTCTTGGTTCTCTGGGACGGGAGCGTCACCTAGCGGTCCTTCTAGGACATATTGTTTCCTGGCAGCTATGAGGATGATCCTCAAGTTCCGGACCCAGTCCGTATAGTTGCTGCCATCATCTTTCAGCTTGGTTTTCTCTAGGAACGCGTTGAAGTTCAAGTTGACATGAGCGTTGGCCATTTGATCTACAAGACATATTTGCAAAGGTTTTAGACTAAGTTCATGATAATTAAGTTCATCTAATCAAATTATTGAACTCCCATTCAGATTAGACATCCCTCTAGTCATCTAAGTGTTACACGATCCGAGTCGACTAGGCCGTGTCCGATCATCATGTGAGACGGACTAGTCATCGTCGGTGAACATTCTCATGTTGATCGTATCTTCCATACGACTCGTGTTCGACCTTTCGGTCTCCGTGTTCCGAGGCCATGTCTATACATGCTAGGCTCGTCAAGTTAACCCTAAGTGTTTTTGCATGTGTAAAACTGTCTTACACCCGTTGTATGTGAACGTAAGGATCTATCGCACCCGATCATCACGTGGTGCTTCGAAACGACGAACTTTAGCAATGGTGCACAGTTAGGGGGAACACTTTCTTGAAATTGTTATAAGGGATCATCTTATTTACTACCATTGATCTAAGTAAACAAGATGCATAAACATAATAAACATCACATGCAATGATATAAAGTAGTGACATGATATGGCCAATATCATATAGCTCCTTCGGTCTTCATCTTCGGTGCTCCATGATCATCTTGTCACCGGCATGACACCATGATCTCCATCATCGTGTCTTCATGAAGTTGTCACGCCAACGACTACTTCTACTTCTATGACTAACGCGTTTAGCAATAAAGTAAAGTAGTTTACATGGCGTTCTTCAATGACACGCAGGTCATACTAAAATAAAGACAACTCCTATGGCTCCTGCCGGTTGTCATACTCATCGACATGCAAGTCGTGATTCCTATTACAAGAACATGATCTCATACATCACAATATATCATTCATCATTCATCACAACTTCTGGCCATATCACATCACATGACACTTGCTGCAAAAACAAGTTAGACGTCCTCTAATTGTTGTTGCATCTTTTATGTGGCTGCAATTGGGTTCTAGCAAGAACGTTTTCTTACCTACGAATAACCACAACGTGATCTTGTCAACTTCTATTTACCCTTCATAAGGACCCTTTTCATCGAATCTGCTCCAAGTAAAGTGGGAGAGACAGACACCCGCCAGCCACCTTATGCAACTAGTGCATGTCAGTCGGTGGAACCGGTCTCACGTAAGCGTACGTGTAAGGTTGGTCCGGGCCGCTTCATCCCACAATACCGCTGAAGCAAGATAAGACTAGTAGCGGCAAGCAAGTTGAAAAGATCCACGCCCACAACGAAATTGTGTTCTACTCGTGCAATAGAGAACTACGCATAGACCTAGCTCATGATTCCACTGTTGGGGAACGTTGCAGAAAATTAAAAAATTTCCTACGGTTTCACCAAGATCCATCTATGAGTTCATC
Organism: Triticum dicoccoides; assembly: GCF_002162155.2. Classification (NCBI taxonomy): domain Eukaryota; kingdom Viridiplantae; phylum Streptophyta; class Magnoliopsida; order Poales; family Poaceae; genus Triticum; species Triticum dicoccoides. The sequence goes on from NC_041383.1 coordinate 51,619,338, forward strand.
TAAGCAACGAGTCAAGGGAGTGAGTTTGCATCTACATACCACTTGTAGATCGAGTGTGGAAGCGTTCAAGGGGATGGTGATGATGGAGTCGTACTCGTCGTGATTCGGATCACCGAGGACCAAGTGCTGAACGGACAGCACCTCCGCGTTCAACACACGTACGGGACGGACAACGTCTCCTCCGTCTTGATCCAGCAAGGAGGAAGGAGAGGATGAGGAAGACAGCTCCAACGGCAGCACGACGGCGTGGTGTAGTTGGTGCAGCAGTACTCCGACAGGGCTTCGCCAAGCACGTACGGAGGAGGAGAGGTGTTGGGGAGGGGAGGGGCTGCGCCTTGAGTTGTCATTTTGCTGCCCTCCCCTCACCCCTCTATATATAGGAGGAGAGGGGCAAGGGGGCCGGCCCTCTAGGGGAAACCCTAGAGGGGGGGCGGCGGCCAAAGGGAGAGGGAAAACGGTGGCTTGCCCCCCAAGCTAGGGGGCGCCCCCTTTAGGGTTTCCCCTTCCCTTGCCCTAGCCGCATGGGCCTAGGTGGGGAGGCGCGCCCAGCCCACTAGGGGCTGGCTCCCTCTCCCACACAGCCCATGTGCCCCCCCCGGGAGGGGTGGCCCCACCCGGTGGACCCCCGGAACCCTTCCGGTGGCCCCGGTACAATACCGGTATGCCACCGAAACTTTCTGGTGTCCGTTTAACCACTTTCCTTATATAAATCTTTACCTCCGGACCATTCCAGAACTCCTCGTGACGTCCGGGATCTCATCCGGGACTCCAAACAACATTCGGTAATCACATACTTGTCTTCCTGATAACCCTAACGTCACCGAACCTTAAGTGTGTAGACCCTACGGGTTCGGGAGACATGCAGACATGACCGAGACGACCTCAGGTCAATAACCAACAGCGGGATCTGGATACCCCTGTTGGCTCCCACATGCTCCTCGATGTTGTCATCGGATGAACCACGATGTCGAGGATTCGATCAAACCCCGTATGCAATTCCCTTTGTCAATCGGTACGTTACATGCCCGAGACTTGATCGTCGGTATCCCAATACCTCGTTCAGTCTCGTTACCGGCAAGTCACTTTACTCGTACCGTAATGCATGATCCCGTGACCAAACACTTGGTAACCTTGAGCTCAGTATGATGATGCATTACCGAGTGGGCCCAGAGATACCTCTCCGTCATACGAAGTGAGAAATCCCAATCTCGATCCGTGTCAACCCAACAGACACTTTCGGAGATACCTGTAATGCACCTTTATAGTCACCCAGTTACGTTGTGACGTTTGGTACACCCAAAGCACTCTTACGGTATCCGGGAGTTACACGATCTCATGGTCTAAGGAAGAGATACTTGGCATTGGAAAAGCTCTAGCAAACGAACTAACCGACCTTTGTGCTATGCTTAGGATTGGGTCTTGTCCATCACATCATTCTCCTAATGATGTGATCCCGTTATCAATGACATCCAATGTCCATAGCCAGGAAACCATGACTATCTGTTGATCACAACGAGCTAGTCAACTAGAGGCTCACTAGGGACATATTGTGGTCTATGTATTCACACGTGTATTACGATTTCCGGATAATACAGTTATAGGATGAATAAAAGACTATTATCATGAACAAAGAAATATAATAATAACACTTTTATTATTGCCTCTAGGGCATATTTCCAACATGTACTTCCCTTGTCCATACTTCCTCTTGCGGCTGTCAATCTGCTGCTGCTTCCCTTCAATCATGAGAGCTCGGTCTACCAACTCCTGGTAGTTGTTGGAGGTTGCTACCATCAACTGCATGCTCAGCTCATCATTCGGTCCTTCCAGAAACTTCTCCTACTTAGCTGCATCCGTAGCAACGTCATCTGGTGCATAACATGCTAGCTTACTAAAGTCATCCACATACTGGCCAACAGTACGTCCTCCTTGGCGTAAGTTGTGAAACTCACGCTTCTTCATGGCCATAGCTCCTGCTAAAACATGGGCAATATGGAAAGCTTACTGAAACTGATCCCATGTGACAGTGTCGATAGGATAAGTGGCTGTGAAATTCTCCCACCATGATGTTGCGGGTCCATCAAGCTGGTGTGCGGCAAAGCGCACTCTTTCCGCATCCGTGCATCCTGCACTGGTCAACTCCCTTCCAATCTTGCGGAGCCAATCATATGCAACAATCGGCTCAGTGCTACTGGAAAACACCGGCGGATTTAGCCTAAGAAAATGGGCTAAGCGATCAACAGGTGGTGGTGGTGGTGGGTTTTTGTTGTTGTTGTTCCCCTGATTCTGATTCTGGACTAGTAACTTCATTAATGCATTCTGCTGCTGGATCAACTGAGTGAGCTCCGATGGGAAAGCAAATCCATTGTCACGCCTCGGAGGCATCTGATAGGTTTAGAAAAGATGAGGAAATAGAATAGAAAGAGGTCTAGAGGGAAAACACTACCCATATGCACATGAGACAAAAGCAAACAATATCACTCCAATCAATTCAAACAAGGGCATAAAATCGGTCTAACTATCATTACAAAAGTGCTTGGACTATACTATATACATGGGGAAATACTACTATTGTTATGGTGGTCGACTAGAAAAATTGATCCGTGGAAGACTCCATGATATCTGCTCCAGCTTCATCAACAAAGTCATCGTCACTATCGTCCGGATCCGAGTCGGTGTCGTTGATGATGATGTAGTTCTTCGGGCAAGTGCAATCATCGTCTTCTCCTCCTGGCACGGGGTCTCCCATAAAAACTCCGATCTTCTTTACGAAGTCGTCATTCTTCTCCAAAAGTGTTACAATCTCCTCCTCACATCCATCACGTGTAGACATGAGTTCTTGCTCTAGTTCTATGATCTTGGTCATAGCCTTCTTCAGATCTATCATGCATGCGCACATCTGGTTCTCCTGGCGACGAATGTGCTGGTTTAACTCCTGGATGAAAGCTGCAATTGGTCTATCCTTCCTGGTGCTGATCATCTCCCATTGCTCATCTCGGCGCCCACAAATCTGGTAAATAGTATCCTTGGGATCCTTGTGGTAAACTTCTCCAATGCGTCCCATGGTGATGTGGGTTGCCATACTCTTTCCTAAACTCCAGGTTGGTGCATCAAAAGAAAACTCTATGGGCTCAGTGACGGGCATGAATGTCCTTCCTGGAACTTGAAGTTGAATCATCCAACGCTCCTCTTCTAGTAAAGTGGCGATGTAGGTCCCGGTGAAGCTTGGTACTCCGATGTTTAGGTACTTAGTGACTTCCTTCAAGTGGCATCCAAAGTGTGTATCTTCATCCGGTTGCGTGAACTTGTTCCTTGCATCCGCCATCCTAAAAGAGTAGAAAAGATGAGGAGCCAGAAATGAGAAGAGAGAGTAGTGATCTAGGGCTTTAGCTTAGTGGTCGTGTCCTACAGTCGGCGTGTGCTCTGATACCATCTTGTAGTGACCAGACCTCAAACAGTCTGATCTCTATGCATCAGTGTCATCCCTGGATCGGTAATGCTAACACGCACAGTACTTGAAGGATTTATAACAGAGTAGCAATCACACACTTATTACATCGAATGTCTCAAAAGAGAACTTATTACAATAAATATGGCTTAAGGCCATTTAATAACGATAACAAGGGAAGACTTGGAAGATAAGCGAGTCCATCAACTCCAACGGCATCACTGAGTATAAGACCACGACCTAAGGCATCCTACTCATCGTCTGAAAAGTCTGCAACATGAACGTTGCAGCCCGAAAACGGGTCAGCACATGGAATACGCTGGCAATGTGACACATAGAGAGTAATGAACAGAATAATGCTATCACTACATGCATATATGGCTGGTGGAAAGCTCTATGGTTACAGTTTTGCATAAAGCTAATTTTCCCTACTTCAAAGGAATAAATTTTATTTAACTATCATGGTGGTTGTTAAACATTGAGAAGGTTCACCCAACTCAATCCCAATTAAGCATCATCATTAACCCAACAAGATTAAATTAAGTAACATGATGAGATTCACATGAAAAACCAGGTACTAGATACTCAAAACGTCCATAACCGGGGACACAGCTAACCATGATTAGTTTGTACACTCTGCAGAGGTTTGCGCACTTTTCCCCACAAGACTCGATCTCCTCCGTTGGATTTCTCGCACTACAAGGTGTTTGAGAAACGGATGACTGAGACACAATATTTCAGAAGCGTTAGCACCTTACGATGGGTAGACCATACCACCTACATCCCCTACATCTGCTAGTCTACCACTATAAGAGGTCACATAACTTACTCAACTATGCCAGAGCCCATATTGGCATGTGGCTGCACACGGAAGTTTCTACCATGAATAATCTCATGATCCCTTTGAGCCTGGGTGGCCGTCCATAGAAAAATCACACGGTACCCCGGGATTTCCAAAAATACAAGAAACACTGGGTTCCCCAGGTGCCTCAGTCCACCCAAATGTGAATTTAAGTTGCCACCTTAAATAAACCATTAATTAACAATCTCACATCTATCATGGATACACTCACCCAATCCACGTCTACTAGCATAGCATAGCAATAGAAGCAAACGTAAAAGTAACTCCCAAAGGTTTGATAATAAAATAGGTAATAGGTACTACCTCATCTACTTCCCAAAACCCACATATTAATCACATCCTAACCATGCAATTTTTTGAGGATTGATCTAATGCAATAAAACTGGGTAGTAAGGAGGTATGATCAAAGTGTTACTTGCCTTGCTGATGATCCGTGAAACCTAGAGACTCGTAGTAGCACGCGGCGCACTCCGGGTACTCTATCGTAAACAAACAAGTATACAATAAGCACTCATCTAGTGCACAGGTAAAACTCAAATAAAAGATCTAACCAGAAAGTTCAACTTAAGAACTCCGGTTTGAAAAAAGAATAAAATCAAACGAAGCAACGAAAATCAAACGGCGGAAGAAACAGGCTTCGTCTTACTAATCTGGACCTAAGTCAAAATTCTACAGTAGCAAAAACTTGTTTGAGTTGGTTAAACGGAGAGAGAATTTCGAGACGAAACTCTAGGCGCTTGACTCGCCTGATTCCGATAAACGAACGAAAAGTTATGCTAGAACAAAAATCGGATCAGAAATAATCGCGGAAAATACGAAAAAAAGAAAACGTATGATTCGTTGTCTGCGGCTAAACAACGAAAACCGTTCATCAAAACGAACGTACGGACGAACGTCCGTAAAATACACTAAACTAGGAAAAAAATAAAACCGTTCTAAAAAAAATAAAAAAACACATCTCGGTTTTTGAATAAAAACCAAACGGGTTTTTAGGTAAAACCGACGACTACCTCGGGACACGTGACGGAGGCGGCGGTGGCGGGCATCTCCGGCGAGGCGGCATCTAGCGGCAGCGGCGGGCGGCGGGGTCATCGTCCAGCGGCGACGGCGAGACGGTGCAGCGGCGGCGCGGGGTCGCGGCGGCGGCGGTGGCGTGGGTTAGGGTGAGGGTTAGGGTTTCGGTGGCGGCGGCGGGTGGGTTGGCGGTGGGCTGCGGGGGTCGGGGGCGCGGCTTAATAGGCCCGGGGCGGCAGGAGTCCGGGTCGCCCACGGCCCGTTAGGTCGGTTAGTTTTTTTTAAAGAAAAACCGGATGCAGAAAAATAAATAAAAGAAATACTAAAAATACTCAAAAAATCCCGAAATAAATTTTCCCCGTCCTCTAAAAATAAGCCAGACAAGATGAACATTTATTTGGGGCCTAAATGCAGTCTTGAAAAACACGCATTTTTCCTAAATTCAAACAAAATAGCGAAAAACTCCGAAATAAAATCTTATTTGATTTTTTTATTAAATCCTCAATACTTCTTTATTTTGGGAAATTTATTTTTTCCCTCTCTCTTATTTTTGTATTAGAAATATTTGAAGACAAAATAAATAAAATCAAATGATCCTATTTTCAAATTTTGAGAAAACTCAAATATGAAAATAACGAAATCCCCAACTCTCTCCGTGGGTCCTTGAGTTGCGTAGAATTTCTAGGATCAAGGCAAAAATGCAATAAAATATGATATGCAATGATGATCTGTTGTATAACATTCCAAATTGAAAATTTGGGATGTTACAAACTTATTTTTGGAACAAAAGCAATCCAGGGAACTTGGAGTGCAAGCCAGGGAAGCTCCGAGGAGGCCACGAGGGTGGGGCACCCCCCCCCCTACTGGGTGCGCCCCCTGTCTCGTAGACCCTCAAGCGTCCCTCGACCGACTTCTTTCGCCTATATATTCCCATATACCGTAAAAACATCGAAACAGAAGATAGATTGGGAGTTCCGCCGCCGCAAGCCTCTGTAGCCACCAAAAACCAATCGGGGCCCTGTTCCAGTACCCTGCCGGAGGGGGGATCCCTCACCGATGGCCATCTTCATCATCCCGACGCTCTCCCGGATGAGGAGGGAGTAGTTCACCCGAGGGGCTGAGGGTATGTACCAGTAGCTATGTGTTTGATCTCTCTCGCTCGTGTTCTCTCTATGGCACGATCTTGATGTATCGCGAGCTTTGCTATTATAGTTGGATCTTATGATGTTTCTCCCCCTCTACTCTCTTGTAATGGATTGAGTTTTCCCTTTGAAGTTATCTTATCGGATTGAGTCTTTAAGGATTTGAGAACACTTGATGTATGTCTTGTCGTGCTTATCTATGGTGACAATGGGATATCACGTGATCCACTTGATGTATGTTTTGGTGATCAACTTGTGGGTTCCGCCCATGAACCTATGCATAGGGGTTGGCACACATTTTCGTCTTGACTCTCTGGTAGAAACTTTGGGGCACTCTTTGAAGTACTTTGTGTTGGTTGAATAGATGAATCTGGGATTGTGTGATGCATATCGTGTAATCATGCCTACGGATACTTGAGGTGACAATGGAGTATCTAGGTGACATTAGGGTTTTGTTTGATTTGTGTCTTAAGGTGTTATTCTAGTATGAACTCTACGATAGATCGAACGGAAAGAATAGCTTCATGTTATTTTATTACGGACTCTTGAATAGATAGAACAGAAAGGATAACTTTGAGGTGGTTTTGTACCCTACCATAATCTCTTTGTTTGTTCTCCGCTATTAGTGTCTTTGGAGTGACTCTTTGTTGCATGTTGAGGGATAGTTATATGATTCAATTATGTTATTATTGTTGAGAGAACTTGCATTAGTGAAAGTATGAACCTTAGGCCTTGTTTCCTACCATTGCAATACCGTTTACGCTCACTTTTATCATTAGTTACCTTGCTATTTTTATAATTTCAGATTGCAAATACCTATATCTACCATCTCTTCGCCGAACTAGTGCACCTATACAATTTACCACTGTATTGGGTGTGTTGGGGACACAAGAGACTCTTTGCTATTTGGTTGCAGGGTTGTTTGAGAGAGACCATCTTCATCCTACGCCTCCCACGGATTGATAAACCTTAGGTCATCCACTTGCACTAGTAGAAAAGGGGGCATTGGTCCAGGCCGGATCAGCCCATTAGTCCCAGTTCAGTCCAGAACCGGGACCAATGGTGGCATTGGACCCGGTTCGTGAGCCCCTGGGGCCCGCCGGGCCACATGGGCCATTGGTCCCGGTTCGTTTGGACCTTTTGGTCCCGGTTGGTGGGACGAACCGGAACCAATGGGCCTCGCTCCTGGCCCACCACCATTGGTCCCGGTTGGTGCCACGAACCGGGACCAAAGGCTGCCCTTTAGTCCCGGTTTATGCCACCAACCGGGACCAATGAGGTGCCTATATATACCCCCTTGCGTAAGAGCAGAGCACACTGCTCTATTTTTTCTGGCCGCCGAGGGGGAGACGGCTTGGTGGTGCTCTAGCTCACCTCCTATGCACACAAGGTGTTCGATGGAATGCCCGAGCCACACTACTTAAGCTTTCTCCTCTCCAAGCTCAACCTCCAAGCTCCATTTTCCTCAATATTTGTCTAGGTTTAGCGGCCCGTCACGCCCCGTCCCCGTCTTCACCACCGTCGATCACCCACGCCGATATCATCGCCGGCACCACCGTGGTGAGCCTCTTGTTCTTATCTTCTTTCTGAAAGGAAAAATATTCTTACTTGTATGTTTAGATAGATACTTGTATTATTTTCTTACTTTTATTATTGCATCTTATATAGTGCGATGGTTTTGGTATCCGCCCCCGTCGGCCCTCGTCCTGTCTATGATTCGGATGTGGTATATATTATCTTTTCATAACTATTGGTTCATTTATTGTTTATGAAAATTATGCCGACCAACGTGACATAGATTTTATTTATCTAGGAGGTTGTTGAACCAGAAATTCCAACCGACCCTGTTGTTGAGAGGTCAAATTTAGTTGAAGAAGAAAACAATTTCTTGAAGGAAAAAATAAGAATAATTGAGGAGAAGATGATATTGGAGTTGCATGTTGCGGATGTCGTCGATGATCACAAGATCAAGATGGATGCAATGCGCTTGAAGATTAGAAAGATTAGAAAATATGCCATTCATACCGAGGCTTGGTATCATTATGCCATTGGATCAGTTGTTACCTTGGTTGCGATTATGATCGCATTTGTTTTCGCATTGAAATGTTTTACATAGTTTCAATGTATGGTTTAATTAATTTAGATGCTCTGCAGAGCTTTATGTTGTTCTGTAATGATTTTCACTTCAAGATGAGAACTATGTATGTACTTTGGTTTTAATGTAATGATGAACTTCTATTAATTTGGTCACTTAGTTATCTATTCATGATGTTCTGTAATGATTTTTGACACACTTAATTATATATAATGCACGCAGATGAATCGGCAATGGATGTACGGTAACAGACACACCTCCGAGTGCATTAAGGGCGTGCATGATTTTCTCAAAGTGGCTGAGGCAAACAAGCAGAATGGTTTTATGTGTTGTCCATGCCCTATATGTGGGAATACGAAGTCTTACTCTGACCGGAAAATCCTTCACACCCACCTGCTTTACAAGGGTTTCATGCCACACTATAATGTTTGGACGAGGCATGGAGAAATAGGGGTTATGATGGAAGACGGCGAAGAAGAAGAGTACGATGACAACTATGTGCCCCCTGAATACGGTGATGCTACTGAACATCAAGAGGAACCAGACGATGTGCACGATGATGCTACAACGGGCGAAGCTGCTGAAGATCAAGAGGAACCAGACGATGTGCCCGATGGTGATGATCTCCGTCGGGTCATTGTCGATGCAAGGACGCAATGCGAAAGTCAAAAGGAGAAGCTGAAGTTCGATCGCATGTTAGAGGATCACAAAAAAGGGTTGTACCCCAATTGCGAAGATGGCAACACAAAGCTCGGTACCATACTGGAATTGCTGCAGTGGAAGGCAGAGAATGCTGTGCCAGACAAAGGATTTGAGAAGCTACTGAAAATATTGAAGAAGAAGCTTCCAAAGGATAACGAGTTGCCCGACGGTACATACGCAGCAAAGAAGGTCGTATGCCCTCTAGGATTGGAGGTGCAGAAGATACATGCATGCCCTAATGAATGCATCCTCTACCGCGGTGCATATAAGGATCTGAACGCATGCCCGGTATGCAGTGCATTACGGTATAAGATCAGATGAGATGACCCTGGTGATGTTGACGGCAACCCCCCAGGAAGAGGGATCCTGCGAAGGTGATGTGGTATGCTCCTATAATACCACGGTTGAACCGTCTGTTCAGAAACGGAGAGCATGCCAAGTTGATGCGATGGCACAGTGAGGACCGTAAGAAAGACGGGAAGTTGAGAGCACCCGCTGACGGGTCGCAGTGGAGAAAAATCGAGAGAAAGTACTGGGCTGAGTTTGCACGTGACCCAAGAAACGTATGTTTTGCTTTAAGCACGGATGGCATTAATCCTTTCGGGGAGCAGAGCAGCAATCACAGCACCTGGCCCGTGACTCTATGTATGTATAACCTTCCTCCTTGGATGTGCATGAAGCGGAAGTTCATTATGATGCCGGTTCTCATCCAAGGCCCTAAGAAACCCGGCAACGACATTGATGTGTACCTAAGGCCATTAGTTGAAGAACTTTTACAGCTGTGGAATGGAAACAGTGTACGTACGTGGGATGAGCACAAACAGGAGTAATTTGACCTAAAGGCGTTGCTATTCGTGACCATCAACGATTGGCCCGCTCTCAGTAACCTTTTAGGACAGACAAACAAGGGATACCACGCATGCACGCACCGTTTACTTGACACCGAAAGTATATACCTGGGAAGCTGCAGGAAGAATGTGTACCTGGGCCATCGTTGATTTCTTCCGACCAACCATCAATGTCGAAAGAAAGGCAAGCATTTCAAAGGCGAGGCAGATCACTGGAAGAAACCCGCCATGCGTACCGATGATCACGTACTTGCTATGGTCAATGATTTACACGTAATCTTTGGAAAGGGTCCCGGCGCACTAGCTATTCCGAATGACGCTGGGGGACACGCACCCATGTGGAAGAAGAAATCTATATTTTGGGACCTACCCTACTAGAAAGACCTAGAGGTCCGCTCTTCAATTGACGTTACTACAAGAAATATGTCAACTTGTGACCTTCTGTCAGTGACCCTGGAAGAATTGGTCATAGATCTATGACCATTTTAGACCAATTGGTCAAAAGCTGTTCGGGGGGCTCCAAATCCTAAACCATTGCGACCATTTTGGTCAGAAAGGTCGTAATTTCCTTACACGAAATGGTCATAAAGCAAACAGCGCTAGTCCGTTGCCTTATTTCTAGTTGTTAACGACCAATATAGATGGTCATAGCCTTGTAAATTGTGGTGGGTTGCGATGACTAGGCACCATCTCATCAGTTTTGCCTATGTGTCATGTCCATGTGGCAGTTTTTGCCCTAGGTTGTGAAGCAACCTATATTTCTGCAATTCCCAAAATTCCCAAACAAATCTCATAAATTCTTTGGGTCATATCTTCGTCAAATATGTAAAAACCTTCCTTTCCTAGTTCAAAAATAATTCAAAAATATTCATTTTCCTATTCTGTTCAGAACAACAGTTTGTGAAGGAAGTACCACTTTGGCATGTCCAAATAGTATCCATTTTCTACAGTGCTTTCCTATGCCCAAATAACCATCCTCCACCAAATTCCAGCTCAATCCATTCATTATTTTGAGCCGAGCTTCAACATTCGTATTTATGTCCAGTGTGGTGGTTTGCAAAGAAAGTACCACCTAGGCTCCTCCTTTTGAGCTGAAAATTTGTGAAGACGGTCTTCTTAGTAACTGATCATCCTCAGCCAAAACTCACGGCCATTAGCCATGTACATTTCCTGTACCGCTAATCAAACACTTGGCTGCTTATTCATGTTTAAGCATCGATCGGTCTCCTCGTGAGAATCTTATGTTGTGATTTTCTTCCTAGGACCTACCTGGGGAGTTCCCAAACCACTAGACATGCCTAGGCCACCCAGAACACATGGCAACGCCACGGTCACGCGGTGACCACGCGGTGGGCATGCGAGCTTACGCGCTCTAGAGTTGGGGCCCTCGGCCACCGTCGAAACCTCGATGTCTCTCCATCAAACCATGTATTTCTGATTAAATAGGTACTTATGTAACTAGAAATGATTTTTGGAAAAAATAAATAGCAAACTATGAGGCAGCTGCAGTTCAAATTTGACCCGCTTCCAACTGAATCGGCGGAAATTTGTCTTTTTCACGAGAGGTGGATCAAAACTTTTTACACCCAACCATTTGGTTAATTGTGCATTAAATATGTCCTAGTATTTTAGAAAAATGATTTGGTCCAATTTTGCAACAATTATTTGGTAGTTCCTTCACAAAAAAACCTCCTTTCGGGCACTCGAAAAATGAAAAATGGTTTTTTCGTCCAAAGAAAATGAAAACTTCCTTAGGCAACATAGTTTGCCATTCCAATATGAACCCTTGTGCACAATATGAGATCATTTGAACAAATTATGCCACGAATGTGGCCATAAGTTTGATCATTTGCCTTGAAAGCCATGAATCTTGAGAGATGATAGCTCATTTCTGAGAACACTTTTTTAAAATAATTGTCGTATTACAAGTTTGTTATTTTTCCTGGGAACTTGGCCACATATAATGACACAATGTGAAGGTTTCCCAATTTTTTGATTTTTTTTGAATTTTTTATGCCCGTTTCAAAATGCGGTCAAAACGGCGGGAATGACCGTTCCTAGCTAGTTGTTGAATCTTGGAATTTTTTTGGTGTTTCTCTGATTAAATAGATACTTATGTACCTAGATATGATTTTTGGAAAAAATAAATAGCAAACTATGAGGCAGCTGCAGTTCAAATTTGACCCGCTTCTAGCTGAATCGGCGGAAATTTGTCTTTTTCACGAGAGCTGGATCAAAACTTTTTACACCCAACCATTTGGTCAATTGTGCATTAAATATGTCCTAGTATTTTAAAAAATGATTTGGTCCAATTTTGCAACAATTATTTGGTAGTTCCTTCACAAAAAAACCTCCTTTCGGGCACTCGGAAAATGAAAAATGGTTTTTTCGTCCAAAGAAAATGAAAACTTCCTTAGGCAACATTGTTTGCCATTCTAATATGCACCCTTGTGCACAATATGAGATCATTTGAACAAACTATGCCATGAATGTGGCCATAAGATTGATCATTTGGCTTGAAAGCCATTGATCTCCACACGTGATAGCTCGTTTCTGAGAACACTTTTTAAAAATAATTGCCATATTACAAGTTTGTTATTTTTTCTGGGAACTTGGCCACATAAAAAGACACAATGCGAAGGTTTCCCTATTTTTTGATTTTTCTTGAATTTTTTATGCACGTTTCAAAATGCGGTCAAAACGGCGGGAATGACCGTTCCTAGCTAGTTGTTGAATCTTGGAATTTTTTTGGTGTTTCTCTGATTAAATAGATACTTATGTACCTAGAAATGATTTTTGGAAAAAATAAATAGCAAACTATGAGGCAGCTGCAGTTCAAATTTGACCCGCTTCCAACTGAATCGGCGGAAATTTGTCTTTTTCACGAGAGGTGGATCAAAACTTTTTACACCCAACCATTTGGTCAATTGTCCATTAAATATGTCCTAGTATTTTAGAAAAATGATTTGGTCCAATTTTGCAACAATTATTTGGTAGTTCCTTCACAAAAAAACCTCCTTTCGGGCACTCGAAAAATGAAAAATGGTTTTTTCGTCCAAAGAAAATGAAAACTTCCTTAGGCAACATAGTTTGCCATTCCAATATGCACCCTTGTGCACAATATGAGATCATTTGAACAAACTATGCCATGAATGTGGCCATAAGTTTGATCATTTGCCTTGAAAGCCATGAATCTTGAGAGATGATAGCTCATTTCTGAGAACACTTTTTAAAAATAATTGCCGTATTACAAGTTTGTTATTTTTCCTGGGAACTTGGCCACATATAATGACACAATGCGAAGGTTTCCCAATTTTTGTTTTTTTTTGAATTTTTTATGCCCGTTTCAAAATGCGGTCAAAACGGCGGGAATGACCGTTCCTAGCTAGTTGTTGAATCTTGGAATTTTTTTGGTGTTTCTCTGATTAAATAGATACTTATGTACCTATAAATGATTTTTGGAAAAAATAAATAGCAAACTATGAGGCAGCTGCAGTTCAAATTTGACCCGCTTCTAGCTGAATCGGCGGAAATTTGTCTTTTTCACGAGAGGTGGATCAAAACTTTTTACACCCAACCATTTGGTCAATTGTGAATTAAATATGTCCTAGTATTTTAAAAAATGATTTGGTCCAATTTTGCAACAATTATTTGGTAGTTCCTTCACAAAAAAACCTCCTTTCGGGCACTCGGAAAATGAAAAATGGTTTTTTCGTCCAAAGAAAATGAAAACTTCCTTAGGCAACATGGTTTGCCATTCTAATATGCACCCTTGTGCACAATATGAGATCATTTGAACAAACTATGCCATGAATGTGTCCATAAGATTGATCATTTGGCTTGAAAGCCATTGATCTCCACACGTGATAGCTCGTTTCTGAGAACAATTTTTTAAAATAATTGTTGTATTACAAGTTTGTTATTTTTTCTGGGAACTTGGCCACATAAAAAGACACAATGCGAAGGTTTCCCAATTTTTTGATTTTTTTTGAATTTTTTATGCCCGTTTCAAAATGCGGTCAAAATGGCGGGAAAGACCGTTCCTAGCTAGTTGTTGAATCTTGGAATTTTTTTGGTGTTTCTCTGATTAAATAGGTACTTATGTACCTAGAAATGATTTTTGGAAAAAATAAATAGCAAACTATGAGGCAGCTGCAGTTCAAATTTGACCCGCTTCCAGCTGAATCGGCGGAAATTTGTCTTTTTCACGAGAGGTGGATCAAAACTTTTTACACCCAACCATTTGGTTAATTGTCCATTAAATATGTCCTAGTATTTTAGAAAAATGATTTGCTCCAATTTTGCAACAATTATTTGGTAGTTCCTTCACAAAAAAACCTCCTTTCGGGCACTCGAAAAATGAAAAATTGTTTTTTCGTCCAAAGAAAATGAAAACTTCCTTAGGCAACATTGTTTGCCATTCTAATATGAACCCTTGTGCACAATATGAGATCATTTGAACAAACTATGCCATGAATGTGGCCATAAGATTGATCATTTCGCTTGAAAGCCATTGATCTCCACACGTGATAGCTCGTTTCTGAGAACACTTTTTAAAAATAATTGCCTTATTACAAGTTTGTTATTTTTCCTGGGAACTTGGCCACATATAATGACACAATGCGAAGGTTTCCCAATTTTTGATTTTTTTTGAATTTTTTATGCCCGTTTCAAAATGCGGTCAAAACAGCGGGAATGACCGTTCCTAGCTAGTTGTTGAATCTTGGAATTTTTTTGGTGTTTCTCTGATTAAATAGGTACTTATGTACCTAGAAATGATTTTTGGAAAAAATAAATAGCAAACTATCAGGCAGCTGCAGTTCAAATTTGACCCGCTTCCAACTGAATCGGCGGAAATTTGTCTTTTTCACGAGAGGTGGATCAAAACTTTTTACACCCAACCATTTGGTTAATTGTGCATTAAATATGTCCTAGTATTTTAGAAAAATGATTTGGTCCAATTTTGCATTTAATATATTATAGGTCCTTCAAAAAAACTCATTTTGGACACTCGAAAAATGAAAAAAATGATTTAAGAGAACTCATTTCTCATAACTCTTTAAAAAAATATTTGTCTTATTTCAATTTGTGATTATTCCTGAAAGCTATAGTCAAATTTGCTGACACAATGACAAGTTTTTTCTCTTCATATTTTAAGGTCATAATAAAATAGCTAACATGATTTAGCAACTTCTTTTAGTCAATTATGACCAAATTAAATGGTCAAAATATCATACCTGTATACTACGTTCTGATTGGTCCAAAGGCCTCTCACGCGGATCATGGATAAACCATCATCGGATCCTCCTGGATCCAACGGCCCTCACCTCACCCTCTCACGGTCTCACCCACCCACCGCACACCACTCCACTCTCTCCCTGCGTAGAGAACCCTAGCGCTCTCACCCTCTCCCTCTCCCCCCCCC
>NC_041383.1:51635437-51641366 GCF_002162155.2 Triticum dicoccoides
GCCCCCAACCTCACTCCCTCCCTCTGGATCTCGACGCGCCACCGCCCCCACCCACCTCCTCCAGTGTTCCCCCCACATGGTCACCGCTTGGACCTCCCCATTGCGCCTCCTCCTCCTCCCTCCGCTCGCGGTCGCCTCTCCCGATAGATCTGGTGCCAGGGTTCGCGGCCCTAGCGGACGGGGGAGCGGAGACATGCGGGGGGATGGGTTGACGCGTGCCTGGTGGGCGGAGGAGAGGATGGAGAATCCGCGTGGCGGCCTCGACGAGCAGATCGAGCCATGGCGGCGGTGAAGGAAGCCATGGCGCCGGCGCAGATCGACGTGAGGATGGACGTGGCGCTGCTCCACTGCCGGGCCTGCCTCCTCCCCCCCAAGCCCCCGTGTTCAAGGTATGGCATGCACCGACGTGGCGCTGGATTCCCATCTCCTCGCGGGATCCATCTGTCTGCGTCGGTGGCCTGCAGGGAGCGGCACATCCGCCGTCTCTGCGTCGGATCCCGCGGATCCGTGAGGCTGACCCCAACGGCATTGGCGCCGGTGCTGCGACGACGTCAACGGCGCGCGCTCCTGCTAGTGGGATGCCTGACTGGCTGCTCGCTTGCATCAACTTGGACGCCGACAACGCCAGGAGAGGAGGAGTCTTCTCGCTCGGGGTTGGGGGACGACGCGGTTTCAGCGACGACGAGATGCTGCTCGCCCATCTTCTCCTCACTGACCAAATCCAGCGCAGCGCAGCGCAGGGGTAAGCACAGCCGCCTCCTCTGCTCTCTCACCGTTTTCGCCGCCCCTCTTCTCCCTCGACGGTGTTCTCATGCGCCACAACAGCTTACTGACACTGTCATTTTTCTATCTTTCTTTTGTTGGCAGCAGGGGAAGAAGGAGGAGGAGGAGTTCAGCACGGGGCCCCTCTCCATTCTCATGCTCAGCGTCAAGAACAACGCCCTGGTTGGTTTGGTTTGGTCGACTTCTTGCCTCTGTTGATTGAGATATCAGCTTAGCGAGGGCATATTTTCTGTAGTAGTAGTACTTACTGACTTAATGTCTGTCTGCATATCCGTGTGGACTGAACACCTGACCTTCTGGAGTGCTGGTGTTCTCCGTTGTGCGTGCACTTATTAAAACACACCAATTGACTTATTCGCTTGTGATCCCGTCGTGCAAGTGAATACTAGTTTCCCTCTTAGTGCTACAATGCTAAGCGCACCATCGCATAAATGTGTAAGTAATTAACCACTGTTTTGGTGCAGCCTTTCGTCAAATGCCTTTGGTAATAGTGTGGCACTGCAAAGTTGAATGCACCATTGCGTACAATTGAGGGCTAGTCATTTGAAGATTAATCCTGACCTCGATATCTCGATAGGTCTGGCCAGATAATAATTAACTAATACTACTAAATGACAGCCATTTGGCTACATTCAGGCGAGCTAAAGCTTTGACTAACATCGGTCTTTCCAATTCAGGTGAGTTAGCCTGTCAGCAACAAGAGCAGCTGCCCATCCTCTCCCCACTGGGAATTTAATCTTGCTATACTGAAGTCGAGCTCTTTGATTATGCATTTTTAGTGTAGATTCTTTCATGTTAACTAATTGGAACAAGTTCTAATTAGGTCACGGAATAGTTTGCTTGGTCCTTCATATCTAAAGCATGCATGTACTGTAGAAGCTCTACATTATGCTAATACTTGCTTGTGTAACATCTTTCATGGCATACTTCTAAATGGACAAGTACGTGCGACGTCCAGCGTCAATGATGATGCGGACCATATGTTCAAGTGTTCGACTGCAGCCCCATCCATTGCATCGACACAAAGGTATGTACTCCGTCTTGCTGAACAGATATGGGCCTGATGCTTGATGTCCTTATGCCTGATGCATGTATCATGTGACATACACATAATTAACTTTGACATAGTTGCTCTGTTACAGCAGATGGCAAGATGAATAGCTAGTGTCTATTTAATTCCATCATGCACCTGGTAGTTTAATAGGTACTATTGATTGAATATGAATGTTATTCCATATACTCAAATGGAACTTTGATCTGCTGTAACTTTGAATGATGGTTTTTAAACCTTGTCGTGTATGTGAAACATTCCTTGCTCGTTTGCTGCTAAGTTTGTCATATGTGCCAACTCAATTCCCAATTTTGATCAATAGCCATATTCTGGATAAGTAGAATGATCTGGTTAATAATAATAATAAGTAGAATGATAATATACTGGTGTATCTTTACTTTTTATTTTAAAAGTACTCTGTATTCTATCAGTGACTTACCTTTTGTTCTCTTTTGAATGCTCAGATGTTTTGCATCAGCCTGTCATTGCTTGCTAAGGGAGAAGCGGGACTTGGAGAAGAAATATTTCCATTAAGCAGATTACATGTTTGGTTGTTGTGAAGTACCAGATAGGCTAGTTCTATTTTTTTCACGATCCTGGAGTATTTCAGCAGTGCCATGCAAATGCAGTAGCGTTTGTTTTTTGTTTGTAAAAACTTAGTTAGCCCGCAGTCAGTTAGTAGTAGCTTAGCCAGCCAGCCTCAAATAGTATTGCTGGAATGAATGGTTGTAATATAATAACGTTGCATGTTGCTTTGAAAATATATCAGAACTGGGTGATGTGTTGTAATGTCAATGGCATAATATTTTTTTTGGATTGGATCAATTTTTTCGGAACTGGGCTAGGCCCAAGTTATATTGGACAATTATTTTTGAGGGAAAAACATGAGAGGCCCAGCAATGAAATGGCCCAGAAAAATACATGATTAAAAAGAAAATCTGCTGTTAAAAGGGCCACGCAAAGAAATCAATAAGGCTGAATTGTTGGTCCAGACCCAGGTAGCTAATAAAAGCACAGGAAAAAAATACATTAAAAAGGCCGAATTGTTGGGCTAGGCCCATGTAGAAAATTGAATTGGACCGGGCTGAATCTTGTGCCACATCAGCTTGCCATGCTGGATGCCTACGTGGCCTGGGGAGGTTGCTAGTGACCAAAACGCCACAGTGGACATATTTTGGTCATAAACGTCTTCGACCATTCCAGAAGAAAGGTCGCTATAGTCAGTTTATGACGGCCAGCTTTTGACCTTCTGTTTTTGGTCACAAAAAGGTCGCAAATGGAAATTTGTGACCTTTCAGTGACCAATAGTGGTGGTCACAAGTGGACATATTTCTTGTAGTGGTGATGCACGTGACGAATAACCTTTGCGTGAACCTGCTAGGCTTCTTGGGCGTGTATGGAAAGACAAAAGATACAGCTGAGGCATGGGAGGACCTGCAACGTTTGCACGAAAAAGACGGCATGCCTCCAAAGCAGTATGAAGGTCCTGCCAGCTATGCTCTTACCAAAGAAGAGAAGGAAATCTTCTTTGAATGCCTGCTTAGTATGAAGGTCCCGACTGGCTTCTCGTCGAATATAAAGGGAATAATAAATATGCCAGAGAAAAAGTTCCAGAACCTAAAGTCTCATGACTGCCACGTGATTATGACGCAACTGCTTCCGGTTACATTGAGGGGGCTTCTACCGAAAAACGTCTGATTAGCCATTGAGAAGCTATGTGCATTGCTCAATGCAATCTCTCAGAAGGTGATCGATCCAGAAATCATACCAAGGCTAAAGAGTGATGTGGTGCAATGTCTTGTCAGTTTCGAGCTGGTGTTCCCAGCATCCTTCTTCAATATCATGACGCACGTCCTAGTTCATCTAGTTGACGAGATTGTCATTCTGGGCCCCGTATTTCTACACAATATGTACCCCTTTGAGAGGTTCATGGGAGTCCTAAAGAAATATGTCCTTAACCGCGTAGGCCAGAAGGAAGCATCTCCATGGGCCATCAAACAGAGGATGTCATCGGGTTTTGTGTTGACTTCATTCCTGGCCTTAAGAAGATAGGTCTCCCTAAATCGCGGTATGAGGGGAGACTGACTGGAAAAGGCACGCTTGGAAGGGACTCAATAATATGCAGGGACGGATATTCTTGGTCTCAAGCACACTACACAGTTATACAGAACTCTACCTTGGTGACCCCGTATGTCGATGAACACAAGAACAGTCTACGCTCCAAACACCCGGAGCAGTGCGACGACTGGATTACATGTGAACACATCAGGACTTTCAGTAGTTGGTTGGAAACACATCTCAGAGGTGACAACACTATTTGTGATGAGTTGTACTTGTTGTCCAGGGGACCATCTTTGACTGTTACGATTTGGAAAGGATATGAGATAAATGGGAATACATTTTACACGATTGACCAAGATCAAAAGAGCACCAACCAAAACAGCGGTGTCCACTTTGATGCAACAACCGAGAGTGGAAGAGACACGTATTATGGTTACGTAGTGGACATATGGGAACTTGACTACGGAGTAGATTTTAAGGGTCCTTTGTTTAAGTGCAAATGGGTCAATCTGTTAGGAGGCAGGGTACAGATAGACCCACAGTACGGAATGACAATAGTGGATCTGAAAAATCTTGGGTACACTAACGAACCGTTCGTCCTAGCCAATGATGTGGCACAGGTTATCTATGTGAAGGACATGTCTACCAGACCGAGAAAAAGAAAAGATAAGGAAGCAAATACATCATACGATGAGCCAAAGCGCCACATAGTTCTTTCAGGAAAAAGGGACATCGTGGGAGTGGAGGGCAAGACAGACATGTCATTATGAAAAGTTTCATGAAATTCCTCCCTTCAAAGTCAAGGCTGACCCCAGCATCCTGATAAACGATGAAGATTATCCATGGTTACGGCGCAATAAGCAAATGACACAAGCGAAGAAAAAGTGAAGACTTTCTCCCGCAACTATTATGATGATACCATGCCAAGTTTGTAACAGACGAGTATGATACCATTGTCCATTTTGTATATACACATGCTATGTGGGTGAAATTATGATACCATGCCAACTTTCAACTTTTTCAGAGTTCATTTGAAATGCTTTAAAAAAATTGTAATGGCACTAACAGAAAGTTTATAATTTTGCTAACCTAAAAGCAAAAAGAATTAAAAAATAAAGCAAAAAACAAAAGAAAATAAATAATACAAAAAAAATACAAAAAAACTGGAAACAAAATAAAAATAGCAAGAACGAGTATTTTGTTGTAAGTAGAAACAAAATAAAATAAATAAAGCAACAAAGAAAACAAATAAACAAAAAAAGTGTTTTCAAATTTGCAAACTAATGTCACTAACAGAAAGTTTATATTTTTTCTAAAACTAAAAGCAAAAAAAAGAATTAAAAAAGAATACAAAAAACAAAAGAAAATAAATAATGCAGAAAACAAAACAAAAAACTGGAAAAAAATAAATAGCAACAATAAGTATTTTGTTGTAAGTAGAAACAAAATAAAACAAATAAAGCAAGAAAGAAAATGAAAAAACAAAAAAATTGTTTTCTCATTTGAAAACTAATGGCACTAACAGAAAGTTAATATTTTTTCTAAAACTAAAAGAAAAAAGAATTAAAAAATAAAGCAAAAAACAAAAGAAAATAAATAATGCAGAAAACAAAACAAAAAAACTGGAAAAAAAATAAAAATAGCAACAATAAGTAAAGAAAACAAAAAACAAAAAAATGCCTCCTACTGGGCCCCCACGGCGTGAATACGACTAGAAACCCTACCATGGGCCAGGATTCAGGCCCGCAGTAGGCCCAGAAGGCCCATCAGGCAAAGCAGTAGCAAGTAGGCCCGTAAGCCTGCAGTGGAGAGGAGCTCGAGAGGGGTGCGGCAGTGGCACTTATAAACAACTGCGCGCCCCTCTCACCTAGTGAGGTGGGACTAAACTTTAGTGCCGCACCGCGCGAGCACACGGCCTTTGGTCCCGGTTGGTGCTACCAACCGGGACTAAAGGTTTGCATTGGTCCCGGTTCGTGGCACCAACCGGGACCAATCCCCCCCCCCCTTTAGTCCCGGTTGGTGCCACCAACCGGG
>NC_041383.1:51642210-51647540 GCF_002162155.2 Triticum dicoccoides
TCATATGTGATATGTATGTGTATATGGCTATAATGTATATGTGTATGTGTCTATAATGTATATGTGTATGTGGCTAGAATATGCTAAATATATACGTCAAAAATGTTTTTTTGTTCATAGAAAGTTTTTTGTTCATATATAGATAGTTTTTATATATGACAATGGATATATATTCGATATATATGAGAAATGATGATCCATGGAAAAGGTTTATATATGCAAAAGTTACAATTTTAGAAAAGTTTTATATATCTAGCTAGGAAGGGAAGAAGAAGAAAAAGAATAATGAGAGGAAAAAGGAAATAATAAGAGGAAAGAAAGAAGAAGAGGAGAGGACGAAGAGGAGAAATAAATAAGAAGAAGAAAAAAGAAGAAAAGGAAGAGGAGAAGAAGAAAGGAATAGAGGAGAAGAAGAAAAAACTATTTTTTTCTTCTTCTCCTCTATTGCTTTCTTCTTCTCCTCTTTTTTTTCTTCTTTTTTTTCTTTGATCTTCTCCTCTATTCCTTTCTTCTTCTCCTCTATTCCTTTTTTCTTCTCCTCTTTTTTTTCTTCTTTTTTTTCTTTGATCTTCTCCTCTGGCGTCGTCGATATAACCCCCCTCGGCCCTCTTGCTCGACCAAAACTCTCGAGGACACCCAAACCGTAGAGAAAAACGATGTTGGTCTCCTACCTCCTCCCGCTGCGCCCCTACCCGACAAACTCTCTTGAGGCCACCCAAATTTACCAAAGTTAAAAGAGCGTTGTCGTCGAGGCCACCCCAAACCCTTGAAGCGTTGTGTCGAGGCCACCCCAAACCCTTGAAGCGTTGTCTAGGCCACCCCAAACCCTAGGGAAGCAGCGTCGAGGCCACTAACATGATTCCTTATTGTGATTAGCTAGCTAGTTCTACGTTTGCAACTAATATATATCCATCTATACCATGTTTGAATAATAATTGACATGTTGTAAATATTTGCAGAAACTATGGAGCACTCCCAAGACGAAGCAACAGAAGCGATGTTGGGGGAGATAATCGCAGAAGGAAGTGATGTTGTTGCGTCATTTTTTAACGACACCGTTGGTCAGGAAGGACCGGGTGAAGAAGAGGGCTATGTTCATGATGGCTCCGGCCCATTAATGCCGATACAATAAGAGGGCTATGTTCATGATGGCTCCGATGACCCAATGGAGGTACAAGAAGGAGACCGTGCTGACTGCTCCGGTGACCGAACCAAGTATGGCCAGGTATATATATATTATTTAAGCCCGTGCTGACTAGTTAATCGATGCATTCATTGTTTTGGTATATGTACACATATTAACTAACTCTCGTCTTTCTTCCTTTTTCTAGCCCTCCGGATCGAGCACAACTTCGGTAAGGAGACGGGGCCCGAAGAAAAAGTTGAGCTCGGATGAAAAGTTTGAGATCACAGCAATCGCGCGCGACGGCGAACCGATTGAACCCATCCGGACAAAGAACGCATTTGTTGCTCAGTGCAGGGTTCTTGTTAGGGACAAGATCCCGATCAGCATCCACCAATGGTATAAGCCTAAGGAGGAAGACCCTCATGTGTCTTATGTCAATGATATGCAGAAAGATGATCTTTGGGCTGAGCTGAAGGAAAACTTCACCCTACCGCCAGAGGAGGATCCGGAGAAGCCAGTTAAAGAGCAATTAATCAAGTCTTGTGCTCTTAAGAAGATGGCAGGCCTATTTAGGAGGTGGAGGAAAGAGCTGAAAAAGTTTGTCGCCAAAGAAGAGACACCAGAATTCATCGGCAAATATGAGAAGATCATAGATCACTGGCCCGCATTTGTGGCCTACACAACATCGGAAAAGAGTAAGAAGATGTCAGCAACAAACAAGCAAAATGCTGCGAAGAAGAAGTTTCACCATCGCATGGGGTTAGGTGGCTACCTGCAAGCCCTGCCTAAGTGGTCCAAGGCTAAGAATGATCTGCTTGATAAAGGGATCGAACCGGAGACAATGAGATGGCCAGACCGTTGCCGGACTTGGTTCTTCGGGGCTGGCGGAACCTTGGACCCTGTAACAGGGAAGTGCCGTTGGACGGACGAGCAACTGAAAACACCAGTCATAAGGCTTCGACAGTATATCGATGCAGCGCAGCAAGGGACGTTCGTTCCAGACAGGGAGAAGGACGAGCTCACAATGGCCCTCGGGAATCCTGAGCACCCTGGACGGACACGAGGCACGCCAGGCTCCATTCCGTGGAAGGTTGGTTTTTTGGACGCAGGGGGTTACAAAACCCACGAGAGGAGGAAGAAACTGGAGCAGAGCCAACTGCAGGCGCTGCATGAAAGGGTAATGGGGCTAGAGGAACGAGAAGCAGATCGCAACAAACGACCTGCCGAAGCTACCCCGCCATCTCAGCGGAGAAGTAGCATGGCTTCCACCGAGCTGCTTTAGCCGGAGCATGTCTTGACGGCTCCTGCCAGCTATCCCGTGGATGCTATCACGGAAGCTCAAAATTGCCACCTTATGACGCGATGGATGAATTTGAAGGTCAAGGTGGCTGTTGGCTCTGTTTATCCTACTGAACACGACGCAACTTTTCACTGTCGGCCGATTCCAGAAGGATATGCTAGGGTGATGGTGGATGAAATAACGGAGGGATTTGAGGACCTCCAGCTTGAATACCGTACCGGTGAAGAGGAGACTAGGCTGGGTTCTGCTCTGAAGACTCCATGCCTATGGCGGAAGGAGCTCATCAACCTTCCGAACTGGACGCCTCTGCCTCCTCCTCCTCCGGCGAGTCAGGGCACTCCGCCTCCTCCACCGCCTCCTCCTCCGGCGACTGACGATCAGGGCACTGGGCCTCCTTCTCCGGCGCGTGGCGGCACTCCGCCTCCTTCTCCGCCTACGCCGGCGCGCCCGAGCAGCCAGCAGCCTCCTCCTTCTCTGACGCGTGGTGGCACTCCGCCTCCTTCTCCGCCTGCGCCGGCGCGCCCGAGCAGCCAGCAGCCTCCTCCTTCTCCGGCGCGTGGTGGTACTCCACCTCCTTCTCCGCCTGCGCCGGCGCGCCCGAGCAGCCAGCACCTTCCTCCTTCTCCGCCTTGCCAGCAAGGGCGGAAGAGACCCGCTGCCGCCCCGGCTGCTCCGGTGCGTCGTAGTCCTTCTCCTCCGCCTCGTAAGCAAGCACGAAAGAAGACAGGCGCCGCAGCCGCTCCGTCTGCTCCGGCGTCTAGCAGTACAGCCAGCAGAGGCGGAAGGCAATACAGATATGGTCCACCTCTCAAGCCTCTAGAGAAGTTACCGTACGAGAGGACCGAGGAGGAAAACACGACGATCGTGCGGGCCCACGTGAAGGACTTCTTTGAAGGGGTGAAAGCAAAGAGACATCCACCTCCGGAGGAGAAGGTAGATCCGGTGAAAGCAAAGCGCACTATCGGTGCCCTGAGGAAACCACCAAAGTCTCCACTGAGAACCAACTATGAGCGCATTACTGAACAGACATATCTCGAAGCGGGGCGGTCGGGAAGTACTGTCAGTGATAAAAGGTTAAAAAAACGAGCAGCTGGGAAAAAAATTGCCCAATCGGCGAACAAGCAAAGCAATCGTGCCCCCCGCTCAATGTGTCTAGCGGTGACATCGTCGCTAATGCTCTGGGAACGGTGGCCGGTTATGGAAATCTTGGAGATTACCTACTTGACGATCAACTTCCTGATTTCTTGGAGGTGGACGAACACAAATACGAGTACGGGAAGCCTCTCGTCAAAGATGAAAAATCTCTGACAACTATGATGCGAAGATTCCATAATTGGTACATGAAAACCTGCAGAGAGTCTGAGGGGACGAATGCTTTGTATCTGAATATTAAAGAGGAGCACGACCTCATTGGAACTGATCTGTTGACTGTTCCATTTGATGAGTTCTTCGCGTTCTTCAATCAAAAGGCCCTCGATAAACTAACGGTCTTTTGCTACTGTTTGTAAGTACTATTTCTGTCATTAAGTCTCTATATATAGCTCGGCTCTTTCATTGCATGTATTTATAATTAATTATCCTCACTATATTATGCAGATTGAAGATCGTCGAGTGCAAAAAACAAGAAATGTATGATATTGGGTTCATTAACACAAATATCATAGATGAATTTCTGGTTAAAAAGCACCCCGCAGAGGCCGAGGCGAACTTGCTACAATCGTTGATCAAAAATCAAAACAAAGATTTAATACTCTTTCCTTACAACTTCCAGTGAGTGTTACTGTCGTGTGTATATTCGGTTTCCCTTATTACTCGAGCGAGGTTATAGTAATTTAATTGATGAGTTATGCATGTGTGCGCACATTCCACTATGTTCTTCTGGAGATTAAGCTTGAGCGGGGAGTAGTAAACGTCTTAGACTCGAGACAAAAAGATCCCCAAACCTATGCGGACATGACTAAAATGCTCAACAAGTAAGTTCAATCGATCATTTATCGCACCATATCGGCAACTTTTTGTTCATTTCCTGATATCACAAGTAATAATAATTATTTTCTTTGTCTTGCAGGGTTTGGAAACATTTCACCGCAGAAGTTCCGGGACTGCCGAAGGAGCTGCGATATACATACCCGAAAGTAAGTACTACTAGCTAGCTAGTTGCGCGCATCTCTCCCGTTGATTCTATAGTTGTACTTTCATCAATGCCATTTATAATGATTCATTATCAGTTTGATTGACCTCTATTTCTCGTAAAGTGCTTGTGGAAGAAACAAGGGAATGATTTCTGTGGATACTACGTGCGCAAGTTCATCTACAACGCGATTTTGAAAAATAAGCGGGGCTACTCTAAAAGACAATATGAAGTGCGTAAGCAATAATATTCACAATTTCATTTTATTACACCATCATTTCTGTTGAGTTTCATTAATATATGCATTAACCCCCTTCTTCAAATTAGACGTGACAGATGCGGGATGAACTCCTAGAACAAGATCGCATGAAAGCAATTCAAGAGGAATTGGCGGGATTCTTTCTTGACCACGTCATCAATAAAGCTGGAGAATATCATGTGGAAATTGATTTCCATTGCTAGGGGATTGTAAGAAATCTTACATGTTGTATATGTATGTAGCCAGTAGCGTCAGATAGATAATACGAAAACTTGTTGTTCGACCAATTTATCGGAGAAGGAGAGGTCGATCGATCACTTCTTTCGGTATGCATGACGAATTTCTGTACTTAATGGTTCCCTTCATTTTCTTACTAGCTAGCGTGTCGAGGGCCTCTCTATGTACAGTACGTAGCGTCGACCAAGCACGGACATAAGAGAGGACACTTCTCTCTATTAATTAGCTAGCTAACACAATATATGAAACACCTAAATTAACCCCCCAAAACCCCCAA
>NC_041383.1:51648024-51705956 GCF_002162155.2 Triticum dicoccoides
AAGAAAAACAAAAACCACGGCCACTGAAAATGCTGACGCGTGGATGCCTTTTGGTCCCGGTTGGTGGCACCAACCAAGACAAAAGGCCCTCCTGCCTGGGCTCGGCGCACCGGCCACGTGGAGGCACATCTATCCCGGTCCGTGTTAGAACCGGGACTAAAGGGGGGAGGCATTAGTAACGACCCTTTAGTCCTGGTTCAAGAACCGGGACTAAAGGCCCTTACGAACCGGGACTGATGCCCCCTTTTCTACTAATGTTGAGGGAAATTTGCTACTGTCCTACAAACCTCTGCACTTGGAGGCCCAACAACGTCTACAAGAAGAAGGTTGTGTAGTAGACATCAAGCGATTTTCTGGCGCTATTGCCTGGGAGGTGAGTGCTTGAAGGTATATCTTTAGATCTTGCAATCGAATCTTTTTGTTTCTTGTTTTATCACTAGTTTAGTCTATAAAAGAAAACTACAAAAAATGTATTTGAGTTTGCCTCTTACGCTTCATCTTTTTAATATCTTTCGTAAGTATGATGATAAGGAAAATTGTGCTCAAGTGCTAGAAAAAAAAGTCTATAAAATGTTTGATACTAAATCTTTGAATGATGAGCATGATTGCAATGTTGTTAGTATAAACTCCTTGAATATCCATAGTACTAATGATGATTGCACTAGTTATGATAAAAATGTCTCTTATAAGCATGTCGATTTTTGTGGAGAGCATTGGGTTTGCATGGACACACCAAATAGGGAAAATGGATATTGCAAGAGGCATAAGCATTTAGAAACTAAATTGTTGCAAGAAAGGCTAGATAAGAATGCTGAAAATTTACATTTCCTTTGCCGTACTTGTGAAGTTTACAATGAAAGTGCTCATTTACATCTCCGATGCAAATTGTTTCATGATCGAATCGTGTCCAAAAATTGTGATGAATTGATTTCCCTTGCACTTAGTTTGCTTATGGGTTACTAAGAAATGAAACATATAACTAAGCATCTTCCAGAATTTTCCCGTTATAAACTTCTTGATTTTGATCTAGAGAATATTTATATGTTTTGTCTGGCGAATTGCATTGAAAATCCTTATATTGCCAATTACCTAAAGAAAATGAAGCAAATAGAAGAAGAATAGAACACTAATGAAAGGGAAGAGACTTCCCAATATCCTCCTATTATTTCTTATGATGAATCAGGTAACGAGGAGGAGCTTTCTATTCAACCAATCTCATAAATAAGGAGCTCAAAGAAGAAGGTTGAACCCACACATAATGTGAAGAAGAAAAGGGAAAGAAGGAGCAACAAAGGTAGAAAGGTATCTCTCCCAAATAATGTTGCTCCTACTACTCATTGTGATGATGACAATTTCTATACTATTGGTGCTATCCATACTATTAATGATGAGAGTGATTGTGCTTATGATATGAAAAGGCCCAAGCTTGGGGATTCTATGTTTGATGAGGATGGCATATTTGAGAATATATTTGCTGCAATTAATGTTTGTCCCAAGCTTGGGGATGCTATGTTTAATGAAGATGATATTTTTAGCCTCCCAAGTTTTGATATGCAAAGTTGTTATGATGATAGCATGCCTCTTACCTATGATGATATTGATGAAAGTGGGTTTGGAAGAGTGTCAACTTTAGAAAGTAATGATCCCACTATTTTGGAGGATGCTGAATCTTATAATATTTATGAAAGTGGATTTGGAAGAGTGTCAACTTTATTTAGTGATGATTCCACTATCTTGGAAAAGGTTTCAATCGATTATGATGAGAACAAAGTTGCTACTTATGATGATTATTGTGATGAAACTTATGCTATAAAAAGTAGTGATGATTATATTTATAAAACTTGTCATGATTATGATTACCCTTTTTCTGAACATTAATCTTTTAATGTGGAAACAATTTATAGTATTCGAGTCTCTTATGATACTCCCACTATTCCGAATAAGAACAACTTTGCTTATGTGGAGAGTAGTAAATTTTCTATGCTTGTAGATCATGAAAATAATGTTTTAGGTGTTGGTTATATTGTTGAATTCATTCATGATGCTACTGAAAATTATTATGAGGGAGGAACATATGCTTGTAGGAATTGCAATAATATCAAGTTTCCTCTCTATGTGCTTAAAATCTTGAAGTTGTGCTTGTTTTGCCTTCCTATGCTAGTTGATTATTGTTCCCATAAGTTGTTTGCTCACAAAATCCCTATGCATAGGAAGTGGGTTAGACTTAAATGTGCTAGTCATATGATTCATGATGCTCCCGTTATGTCTCAATTCTTACCTTTTATGTGAGCATCATTGTCATCATCACGCCTAGCTAGAAATGCATTAAAGGAAAGCGCTTATTGGGAGACAACCCAATATTTACCTTTACTGTTTTTGTGTGTCCACATGATAATTCTACTGTAGTAATCATGTTTTATAGCTTTTGTTTCAATAAAGTGCCAAGTAAGACCTTTAGGATAGCTTACGGTGATAGTTGTGTTGATCCTGCTGAAAATCAGAAACTTTTGCACCCAGTAAATTAGTTTTGATAATTCACAGAAACGTGCTTTTGATCTAATTATTTTTGCTCTGGGTTGATACACAAATTTCTTAGGACTTCCTAATTTGGTAGGATTGTTGGAGTTCCATAAGTATACGTTTCATACAGATTACTACAGACTGTTCTGTTTTTAACAGATTCTGTTTTCTATGTGTTGTTTGCTTATTTTGATGAATCTATGAGCAGTATCAGAGGGTATGAACCATAGAGAAGTTGGAATACAATAGATAATACACCAATATGAATTTAGAATGATTTCATTGCAGTACCTAAGTGGTGGTTTTATTTTCTTATACTAATGGAGCTTACGAGTTTTCTGTTGAGTTTTGTATTGTAAAGTTTTCAAGTTTTGGGTAAAGATACGATAGACTATGGAATAAGGAGTGGCAAGAACCTAAGATTCGGGATGCCCAAGGCACCCCAAGGTAATATTCAAGGACAACCAAGAACCTAAGCTTGGGGATGCCCCGGATGGCATCCCCTCTTTCGTCTTCGTTCATCGGTAACTTTACTAGGAGCTATATTTTTATTTACCACATGATATGTGTTCTGCTTGGAGCGTCATTTTATTTTGTTAGTATTTGCTTTCTGTTATTTAGAATAATATTTTTCATCTATATTTTCAATAAAAATGTCAAGGATAGCCTTTACCATGCTTATTTTGCAAGTATACATGTTGCTGTTTCAAAACAGAAAGTTTACCGCTGCTGCAAAAAATCCCTAGAAAATTCAGAGAGTGATATAATGTTGAATCTTTTTCAATAACGAGCTCTGATAAATCCTCTACAGCGTAGTATGTTTCTTATAATTTTTGGAGTTAGGGAAGTATGATGAATCTTGCATTCTTTACAGACTATACTGTTTTGGCAGATCGCTGTTATGTATGCATTGTTTGCATATTTTTGCTTGTTTAATGATTCTATTTGAGGATAGGAGTATTAAATATGCAGAGACATTTAGTATGCAATGTTGAATAATAATTTTAGTGATTTGTTACAGTAGAAAATGATAAGGTTTTTGCATTGGTTTATACTAACTTATCTCACGAGATCTTGTTGAGTTTGTTGTGGATGAAGTTTTTGAGATTTAGGAAACCGAGATATAAAAGGAATTAAGGAGACACAAAATCTCAAGCTTGAGGATGCCAAAGGCACCCCAAGATAATATTTCAAAAAGTCTCAAACATCCAAGCTTGGGGATGCCCCGTTAGGCATCCCACCTTTCTTCTTCAACAATTATCGGTTAGTATCGGTTAAACCTAAGTTTTTGCGTCTTCACATGAGTTGTGCTATCCTTGCAATATCATTTTATTTTGCTTTGCTTGCTGTTTGAATAAAATACCAAGATCTGAAATACTTAAATGAGAGAGAGTCTTCACATAGTTACATAATTATTTAACTACTCATTGATCTTCACTTATATCTTTTTGGAGTAGTTTGTCATTTACTCGTGTACTTCACTTATATCCTATGAGTAAATGGTTGAACGAATTGAATTTCATAAATCTGAAATTATATATGTTTCATATGCTTATCCCATGGGGAGTAATGACTTCACATCCAAGAAGTAGAGGTTGTAAATTTATTGAAGGTTAGCAAACATTGTATTGGTCATTTGAACAATTCATGAAAGAATATTGAAGGAAGAGAGATTTCACATATAAATATACTATCTTGGACATCTTTTATAATTGTGAGCACTCATTAAGTATGACATGCTAAAGATTTGACGTTGGACAAGGAAGACGACGTAATGGGTTATGTTTTCTCACATCTCAGTTAAAGTATATTGTCATGGATCATTCAAACATGTTGAGCTTGCCTTTCTCCCTCATGCTAGCCAAAATTCCTTGCACCAAGTAGAGATACTACTTGTGCTTCCAAATATCCTTAAACCCAGTTTTTGCCATGAGAGTCCACCATACCTACCTATAGATTGAGTAAGATCCTTCAAGTAAGTTGTCATCGGTGCATGCAATAAAAATTGCTCTCTAAATATGTATGACTTATTAGTGTTAAGAAAATAAGCTTTATACGATCTTGTTATGGAAGCAATAAAAGCGACGAACTGCATAATAAAGGTCCATATACAAGTGGCAATATAAAGTGACGTTCTTTTGCACTAAGATTTTGTGCATCCAACCATAAAAGCGCATGAC
Source organism: Triticum dicoccoides (assembly GCF_002162155.2). Classification (NCBI taxonomy): domain Eukaryota; kingdom Viridiplantae; phylum Streptophyta; class Magnoliopsida; order Poales; family Poaceae; genus Triticum; species Triticum dicoccoides. The sequence goes on from NC_041383.1 coordinate 51,652,725, forward strand.
AACCTATGCTTCCCTCTGCGAAGGGCCTATCTTTTACCTTATGTCTTTTACTTTATGCAAGAGTCAAGGTGATCTTCACCTTTCCCTTTTTCATTTTATCCTTTGGCAAGCACCTCGTGTTAGAAAGATCCTGGTATATATATCCAATTGAATGTAAGTTAGCATGAACTATTATTGTTGACATCACCCAAAGGTGAATACGTTGGGACGCAATACTATAAGCCCCTATCTTTCTCACTGTCCGATTAAAACTTCATAACCATAAGTATTGCGTGAGTGTTACCAATTGTAGAAGACAATATGATAGTTGAGTATGTGGAGTTTGCTAAATCAAAGCTCTGACATAGACCCTTCCTGAAAATAAGATGAATTGAAATTGTTTGATGACTGAGAATGAAGTTTGCTAGTTTTCAAGAAAGTTTATGGTCTATGCTTTAACATGTGAATAGCTTGTTACTTGATCGTGAGAAGTTTTATGAGATGGACTATTGTATGACATATAATGATGCTAGTAAAGGTGACTGAAATTATCATTGATCAAACTTGTGCACCTGCTAGCATTCACACTTAATAAATTCTTTCTTTTATCATTTACCTACTCGAGGACGAGCAGGAATTAAGCTTGGGGATGCTGATACGTCTCCAACGTATCTATAATTTATGAAGCATTCATGCTATTATATTATCTGTTTTGGATGACTATGGGCTTTATTATACACTTTTATATTACTTTTGGGACTAACCTACTAATCGGAGGCCCAACCCATGTTGTTGTTTTCTTGCCTATTTCAAATGGAGTCCAAACGGAATGAAACCTTCGGGAAACTTATTTTTGGAATAGAAGCAATCCAGGGAACTTGGAGAGCAAGCCAGGGAAGCTTCAAGGAGGCCACGAGGGTGGGGGCGCCCCCCCCCCCTACTGGGTGTGCCCCCCTGTCTCGTGGGCCCCTCGAGCGTCCCCGACCGACTTCTTTCGCCTATATATTCCCATATACCCTAAAAACATCGAAACAGAAGATAGATCAGGAGTTCTGCCACCGCAAGCCTCTGTAGCCACCAAAAACCAACCGGGACCCTGTTCCGGCACCCTGCCGAAGGGGGATCCCTCACCGGTGGACATCTTCATCATCCTGATGCTCTCCATGACGAGGAGGGAGTAGTTCACCCTCGGGGCTGAGGGTATGTACCAGTAGCTATGTGTTTGATCTCTCTCTCTCGTGTTCTCTCTATGGCATGATCTTGATGTATCGCGAGCTTTGCTATTATAGTTGGATCTTATGATGTTTCTCCCCCCTTGTAATGTATGTCTTGCCGTGCTTATCTGTGGTGACAATGGGATATCACGTGATCCACTTGATGTATGTTTTAGTGATCAACTTGCAGTTCCGCCCATGAACCTATGCATAGGGGTTGGCACACGTTTTCGTCCTGACTCTCCAGTAGAAAATTTGGGGCACTCTTTGAAGTACTTTGTGTTGGTTGAATAGATGAATCTGAGATTGTGTGATGCATATCGTGTAATCATGCCCACGGATACTTGAGGTGACAATGGAGTATCTAGGTGACATTAGGGTTTTGGTTGATTTGTGTCTTAAGGTGTTATTCTAGTATGAACTCTACGATAGATCGAACGGAAAGAATAGCTTCATGTTATTTTATTACGGACTCTTGAATAGATAGAACAGAAAGGATAACTTTGAGGTGGTTTCGTACCCTACCATAATCTCTTTGTTTGTTCTCCGCTATTAGTGTCTTTGGAGTGACTCTTTGTTGCATGTTGAGGGATAGTTATATGATTCAATTATGTTATTATTGTTGAGAGAACTTGCACTAGTGAAAGTATGAACCTTAGGCCTTATTTCCTACCATTGCAATACCGTTTACGCTCACTTTTATCATTAGTTACCTTGCTGTTTTTATAATTTCAGATTACAAATACCTATATCTACCATCCATATTGCACTTGTATCACCATCTCTTCGCCGAACTAGTGCACCTATACAATTTACCACTGTATTGGGTGTGTTGGGGACACAAGAGACTCTTTGCTATTTGGTTGCAGGGTTGTTTGAGAGAGACCACTTCATCCTACGCCTCCCACGGATTGATAAACCTTAGGTCATCCACTTGAGGGAAATTCGCTACTGTCCTACAAACCTCTGCACTTGGAGGCCCAACAACGTCTACAAGAAAAAGGTTGTGTAGTAGACATCAGGCACCTGGGGCATCGTAGACTTTAATAGAACTAGCGTTACTAACTTTATTGCATCAGCTACCTCTTGTAGTGGATTTAATAATGAGACACTTTAAACCCTTGTAATGGCAAAGGTCGGGGGACATGGCACACTCTATATAAGCCTTACCTCTGAAACAGGGGATCCGCATCCTTTGTAATCATCATCAGACATAGAGAAAGAAAAGCTCCCAGCGCTCGAGACGTATGGTCATTACCTCTCTTACGAGAGGGGCCTAAACTCATAAAACCTCATGTGTCACACTTGCTCCTAGCTAGATTCAGCTTCATCCGTACCCCTCTCTCTTATTTTCGAAATCATCACCACGACACCGTCCTCATTGGGAAGTATTGTACCCTAATTTGTATTTGACACGATGGGAGTGAGAGAATTTTTATAAAGCAGTTGAGCCATCACTCCAAACCACACATGTAAAATTTGATAGGTAAAACTCATTAGTGGCGATGACAATTGAGTAGTTTAAGTTTTTGGAGGTTGCAAGAATCGTAAATGAGAGCATCAATTACCTGGTAGTTTCCAAGTAACAAGCAATAAAAGGGAACTAAAATTGTAGGCCTGCAAATGGATATTAGAACGTTGCATGTATGATATCATTCATAACACGGTGCATCTAAATGAGCATACAATCCCAGTTCATGTTCTCTTACTATGCACGTTTCATATAGAGTTGAATGTTCTTATTCTTAAGAAGTTGCTACACATATATTGTCCTACACCCCACCCCACCCCCCACCCCACCCCCCCCAGTCATCGGGGTCCACTAGAAAATAATGACAATTAAGATGTCCTTTATTGAGGCAATTAGAATAATGCATTTAGGACAGGAAAACTGCACCTAATCCTTGCCTCTCACGCGTTTAACGTTTCTAGCCGTTCATTTTGTTGATCTGGGTGTTTCTGGTCATCAGATCTACGTGTCTCGTTGTTCAAACTCTTTAGCCATCCACAACTGCTTGGTGTAAATGCACTCTACGAGCAGATGGTTGGTCGTCTCCAGCGCGGTGAAGCAGAGCGGATAGGTCGGGATGTGCGGTATGCCTCGGATAGCCAAGTTGTCTGCCATGAGACATCGTCCACGAACAGCTAGCGAGAGGAACGCCTTGGCTTGCGACGCCGCACCGGCAGACCAGATGTGTGCCTTGTCGTCCGGACGCAACGCGCCTTCTAATTGGCATAGGTATTCCTATTTGGCGGTGTAACTGCCATCCGCCGTCCAACACAAAGTCACCGGGTCCATCGCCTCGCTGTTGAAGTTTATGCCCATGGCCATCTCTGACAAGCAACATAACTGCCTCAGCACCAGAGTTGATGGATTGGGTTTCCGAAGGTGCATCCGTCAATCCCTTGTGATGGCCTCCTGTAGAGAGAGGCGGCGGCACGGCATGGTGCGGCGCTTGGTGCAATGGCGTACAGAGGCGGAACTAGCATCGGATTACACCTAGGGCTAAATAGCTTGAATGGTGCAATTTGATTATTTTTTTTTCTACTTTCTGACAAGAAATTACAAGGGCCATTGTTACTAGGCCTAGGGCTATAGCCCTACTTGCCATAGGCCTGTCTCCGCCCCTGATGGCGTAGGAGCTTCGGCCATCGGGTCCTCCACCCATTGTGAGTCCCAGAAGGATATGGTGACATATTTTGACATCCAAATACAATTTACTACGACTCCGAGTACGGCTGTTACGATATGGTACTGCTAATATAATATAATCCCTTTATAGCGGGATTTCCCTATCTTTCAAATGTGGCTATCCCATTTATTTCAATGTGTGGATGTTTATGACTTGCAATAGGAGATGCTATCCTTGTCTACGAGTTACCTTACCAAGATACATATTGCTATTTCATTACCTTGTTTTACTACGATTCTAGTGTCTCGTGCGTGCTTGAAGTGTATAAACATTGATACTTGCTCAGTGCGTATATAACGCATTATTACGTTACAACATGTTTTATGTACATATCGGTTTGCGTTTTGCACAGACCAGCATACTTTTTTGTTGAACACATATTTGTTTACGCATTATTAATTAGTATATTGTAAGATGCCATTATAGCATCGGGTTGTATGATTTGGATCTTTAATCGTGCGGTTCTTACATTGGCGATACATTCCTCTCAAACGCGTCGAGGTGTGCGCCGTTTGGGATACCACGCCCGCATCCCGACATAATCCGACAAAAAACGCGCCCGTTTCGCTTCTCCGAATCCAGAGAAACATAAATAGGACACGACCAAAACTCCGTCAAACTTGGCTGGTTTGAAGCAAGTTTGAACAAAGTCTGGCACGATGCGGTAGCCTGGATATGTTCGAACTCACCTACGCCATGGGCCCTGCACTGGATTGCACTGCACCGGCCTCCACCTTAATTCGACCGTTGCCCGCCCGCTCCCGATTTAAACCGGTTTCCCACCTCCCATCCGCGCATCCAACCGCAGAGCAGAGCAGAACTAGCCGTTGCCCAACCAACACTCTGCTTCCGTCCTTCCTTCTCTCCCCCATCGCCGCCTGCATCCATCCCCCGCCCGTCCCCTGATCCCGCCTCCGATGGACTCCTCCGCGGCGTCGTCCCTCGCCGTCAGCCCCGCCTCCGACGACCGCTTCTGGGACGGCCTGCGCACCCGCGTCGACACCATCCTCGAGGACCGCCGCCTCGTCGCCTCCGCCGCGTCCACGGTACTCGCCGGTCGCCGCAGCCATTGATCTCGATCTTGCTGAAATTCCTCTTTCTGTCTCTCTGGAGATGGTTGTATCCTGACGCGTGCTTGCTCTGCTCTGATCTGATCTGATCTGCTCGGCGCAGTGCGCGGTGGCGTCCGGGCGCCCCAAGCGGCTCCGGGAGGACTCGCTGATGCTGGTCCGCGGCCTCGACTCCGTCGCCGCCTCGCTCGCGCAGCTCTCCGACACCCTCACCGCCGCCCAGAAGGTAACCACGATTCCAGGATTTCTTCTCTCCCCGTTCCGATCCGACGCGCTCTGATGGTGACGATCTGACGCTCCGGATTTTGCAGGGCGTGAACGCTCTGGCGATGTGCTCGTCCCAGGCGAGGGAGCGCGAGAGGGGAGAGGAGGAACCCGACGCGAAGCGGCACTGCCGCGCCTCGACGGAGTTCGCGGCCCTGGACGCCAAGAAAGACGCCGACGAAGCTTTGGGCGCGGCCGCGGACGCGAAGCCGCGTGAGGAGCCCAACGGCGACGTTGTCCTGGCCTCCGCCGAGGTCGCGCAGAGCACCAACCTGAAGCGGGCGCGCAGTGTGAGTGGCCGGCCGCGAGCGGAAAGAATCTCGTTTTATCCCACGCGATTTCCGCTGATGATTTCGTCGCTGATTCCGACCGACGAAAATGGTGCAGCTGGCGGTGTCGATGGCGGGCAGGGCGGCGAACCTGGCGCGGGAGCTGACGACCATCAAGTCGGAGCTGCGGTTCATGCAGGAGCGCTGCGGGCTGCTGGAGGAGGAGAACAGGCGGCTGCGGGACGGCTACGACGACGGCGGCGCCGGCGCCGCCCCCGAGGAAGACGACCTGGTAATTAAATCACCAACCTCGAGAACCAAAATCGACAGAAATTGTCACCGGTCTTGCCTGGCTAGCTGATGATCAATCTTGATCTTGTGTGATACGGCGGGCGGCAGGTTCGGCTGCAGCTGGAGGCGCTGCTGGCGGAGAAGTCGCGGCTGGCGCAGGAGAACGCGAACCTGGCGCGGGAGAACCAGAGCCTGGTGCAGCTGGTGGAGTACCACCAGCTCACCGCGCAGGAGGAGGAGGAAGAAGAGGACCACCTGCTCACCTCCTCCTACGAGGAGGCCGTCATGCAGGGGATGCGGCTCGACTTCTCGTCGCCGCTGGGCAAGCTCGACGGCGAGGGCGAGTTCGACGGGGTCCCGGCCACGCCCGGCAGCAAGCTCGGCGTGCTGGTGTCACCTGACGAGTAGACGGATGCCCGGGACCGGGGAGGAGAATGAGCTGCTGGGTGGTGTGTTCCAATGGTGGAATTTCTTCGGCATGGCTTGGCTTTTACAGTTGTTTTGTGGTTGCGTGCTTCAGTTTGAGCACTCTCTCCGGGACTCTTTTTTTATCCAGATCCAGATTCAGAGGCTTCAGCGCCTCAGATAGTAGAAACTGTGTTGTAACTGCACAGATTATTAGCATGTCCGATGCTCTCTCCATAAGCTCTGACTCTCCTGGGATGGTTCTGACGAGATGATCTCCGGGACTTAATTATTACTGCATTCTCTATTCAGACTGTTCCACTCTGAAGTCTGAACCTGGGATGATTCTGACGAAATGATCTCACAGCTTCTGTTTATTTAGTATAAAAAAAACAAGTAAACCGAGGTGTGATCTTGAGCGAGGGAAGCTACTGTTCTTAGCCATAAAAAATCGGCATCACGATTACATTTTCTTGATGACCTGGACAGAATAGACGATTTGAAGTGGTGCTTGTTGTCTATGCTGTACTAAAACTACAACCTAGTTAGTCTCTAATGTGTCTATATATACTAATTTACAACCATTTCACTCCAGCACCAATTACAAGATGAGCAAATGGAGGAGCACAAACATCATCAAAAATAAGCTATTATTGTGCCACCACACCACAGGAGGGGAGCTGCTAACGTGCCTCAACTGGCTAGCACCTGCTGGGTTCTTCGTTTCCTGAGGAGAGTAATTCTCAGGTGATGAACGCGACGAGTTCCGTGAGTTGATGGAGAGAGGGTTTAAGCTATCGGTGTCATAACCTGCATATCCGCACAAATGAGCATAAGCAAATGACTTTCTATGAAGAAACAAAACATTCATGGTAGTTTACTTACAGTTGAATTTCTTCCAGCCAAGTATCTTCCTTTCTCGGTCGAACACGACGCGGACACCGGTCATGAAATTCTCTACACCACAAACAATGCAGAGTCCATTTCTTAATTGATTTTACTGTTGAATGTGATGTGCATAAAGAAATACAGCTAGAAACAAAGAAAAAAGGAACACGTCTGTAAATCAACACAATGCTAAATCAGGTGGTAAGTTCTGTAAGGACATATTTGGGCCTCATAGGCTCATAGGTATGAGACTACACAACCCCTAGTTACTAACTACCCAGTCTCAGGAAGACTACTAGCTGCATATTTCTTTACTACTATTATTTGGTTCAGTTCATATGAAAAAGCGCTTATGTCCGTATGAACTTATACAAGAAAACAAACAAATATTGTACCATCTCGGACAAGCAGCCAAAGAAAAAAATATTGTATAAATATAATTCAGATAGGCTATATCCCAAGTTCATACACGATGTTATCTCAACTTAGGACATCGCTTCCTAATACATGCTACATTTAGATGATTTAAGACAAGCAACTGTATGCCCACTGGACAGATTTGCAATTGTGATATTGGCAATCACAGCAAACAAAAAGAATCTGAAATGCCTATGTATATTGCCTCTTCTGTTACCTTCTTTAAGTGAAAATATAATTCATTACAGTTGAAAACCATGATGATTTTGGTTTGCAGCAACACCAGGTTGATTTGTTGTGGCTTATGGCGATGAAATTACTCCAAAAGATACAAAAGGAGACAACACAATTCTTAATCGGGAGCAAGAGAAAATTACATGTTCTGTTCTTGTCAATGGTCTTGGCATACAAAGAATGAAGAGCAAAAATGACATTGTAAAAATGCTTAGAAGTGTCAATGATGGTGCAACAGAAGAGTTCCAAAGTAATGGTTCTGCAGTAAACTTACGTCCAATTATATTTAGCTTCGTGCTCTTGACAATCGCCAAGCAATAAACATACTCATGTTGCTGCAAATATCAAAGCCAGCAGGGTGGTTATATAATCATCATCCTAACTTAAGAAGACTGCAGAATCTGAGGCCTGCAATACCTGAATGGAGATAACCTGCCCTGGATCAATAGCAGGGAACAGGCTTCCACCTACTGTTCTAAGACTTATACTAGGAGTTTGAATCCTTGCCTCACTAGAGCTGCACAAGTTAACCTTGCTCATTTTAGTCATGGATTAACAAAACATACAACTAATGGTTCTTACAATAACCTTATTTGTGGCATAAAGTAGTAACCTCAGATCATAGCAATATTCGAAGGGAATTCTTGAGTCAGCGGCATGGCGATTTGCTTGAACTTGGCTATGGAACTGAAAACGAGAAATTACGGCATGAACATTCCCCTATTGAAGCAAGACCAAACCAAGACAGAAAATTTAATTACTTACACCATCTGTTATATATGTATATGCTGGGTCTGCCAAGTATGTGAAGGACGTCCCTGTGTCGAAAATTGTACTAACTTCCAAATCCATTAGGTTATTTCCGACAACAATCCCAGTGATGGTGATAGCATATGTGGGGCTGGAAAACAAGAAATTATCCCAGGCAGGCCAAATTAGCAGGAGGCAGACAGCAATGGACTTGGCAAGGTAAATGGCAAATTTTGCTCACTGTTTCTGATTGATGTCAAGTGGTGTCTCTTCTTGGTCAGAGCTGCCTTGGTCTCCAAAACTGATCCTCCCAATACCATCACGGCCAAAACACATTGAGAAGGAATTTGATGTCAGACCTTTCTGAGCTAGAATGCTAGGAACTGATATCATGTCTACCCCAAGTCCGAAAAGACCGTTTGGAGCAGCAGCATCCAGAAATGAGCCTGTCTGAACCTCTCCACAACTGAAAAAAATTGAACAGATCAATGTTTATCAAAATGCTGAAAATAATATTTTCATCTCGCCACATACAGAATAAATATTACCCAAACATTATTTGTGCCTTGAGAAATTGAGGGTGAGTGTCCTCTGTTGATAGGTAAAGCACATCCTCGACAAGAAATCCAGAAGATGATGTGTCTGCGGAGACATACACCATCTTGTATGGACAACTTGATGTTGTAGAGCATTCTTTTCTAAGACCACAAAAGTCACTATTGCAAGGAACTGATTGGCTTGTTGATGACAACGAAGGGATGTAAAACGAAGCCTGAAATCTCAGAAAATTAACGAACTATAAGTAGAAAAAAAATGTAACTCTAAAAAGAGAAAAATGCAGGCATACAACAAGGTAACAAGAAAAGGCTAGATAACACGTGAGTTACCACATCACAAATGATACTACTGAGAGGGGGGAAAGGAAAGAAAAACGTTCTTACAATGAACAGAGATCAAGATATGAAGAATAATTTTGGGAACAACAGGGTTGTCCCTAATGGCCCCTACACCAAATATATGTAGTGCTAAGGATAGCAAACACCGTAAAACAGACTACCATTAGACCTGAATATTAACTGTCGAACAGTGGCTGTGCAAACAAGAAGAGAAAACCCAAAAAGGTACACTCAGGTGCTACTCATGTAGATGTATGCATAACAATCTGGTCAGGTGATTCTTTCAACAATCCGGTAAAACAAGGATATAAGTCAATAAAATTAAAAAGACTAGAGAATTTTTTTTTTCTTTCAGTAAATTAAAACAATTCAGATTTATGTGGTTTGAGCCAGCCTATGATCAAAGCAACATAAAACAAGGTGCAAACGCAAATGAAATGTGTGTAGAACTTGAAACTAGATCTACAATTCAGACCTTTCTTATTCTCCATGGTTAACTGCACCTAGAATAATGACACAATAGAAAAGAACAGTCCTGTAATTAACTACGAGCAGTCAAAGAACACTGAAAATCCACCCCCTAACTTATCACGGCCGATCAGTGCTACATGAGAAATGATCACGTAAGCAATTTTATTACTATTCAAGAGTTTAGATAAGTAGTGCGGAAATACACATTAACGATACACATCTACTCCCTCCGTTCCAAAATAGATGACTCAACTTGTATTACATCTATTTTGGAAATTTCATCTATTTTGGAACGGAGGGAGTAACACATTATCTTTCGGATGCATAGACTGTGACAACCATAATTGTCCACAATGGCAGCACAGCAGGTAGGAGAGGCTGAAATTTGAGAAATTAATTATACTTGGGTTAAACAACATTGCAGTGAAATTCATGCCACTTGACAGTAACTGCTGAGGTGCCAGATCGGACGGTGTTGTATGCAAAATATTGCCTCATAGTCACACATATGAAGTGTGAGATGATGATACCACAGGCAGGCCCCTGACTCAAACAGGCCTACATTGAGCTTCTGAATTCACACTTTCCATTGATTTCGCCGCCATATTAGGACATACGACGGAGCAAATTTTTAATAGGAACAGAATACGATATAAACAAACATGTGGCGTATGAACTCGGCTCTGCAGCGACGCCCGTTTGGGCATCAAAAGCCAGCCAGCGAGCGGGACTCTGAGCGGGGGATGGAGGTGTTACCGGTGCGGACGCGGCCGAAGAGGGCGGCGGCGTGCAGCCGTCGCACTGGCAGGGGAGCCAGAAGAGGTCGCTGCCGGTGTCGAGCGCCACCATGAACGTGTGCCCCGGCGTGCCCACCGTCACCAGCGCGTAGTGCAGGCTACAGCCAGAAATCGAAAACAGTACTGAGCATCTGAATTCCGAAGCACACAGAATCTCCGGAGGGGTAGGTGGTGGCTGGAGGGGGCTTACAATCCGAGGTTGCTGACCTTCAGCGTGGCGTTGCCCTCGGAGAAGGTGAGCGGCGGGCGGCCCCCTCCTCCGGCGGCGGAGGCCGACAGCGCGCGGTGGCGGTCGTGGCCGGCGAGCGCGGCGACGTAGGCGGCGCCGCCGGGCGCCGGCCAGCCGCCGGGGAGCTCGTGGCCGCGGGAGTCGGCCCAGCGCCGCACGCGCGCGGAGAACCGGTGGTGGAACTCCAGCGACGGCGCCCCGCCCGCGACGCCGACGCCGGCGACGAGGAGGAGGGCCGGGAGCAGGAGCTGGGGCGCGGTCAACATCGGGGACGCGGCCGCCGCATGTGCCTCCGGTCCGGCAAGGCGTGGAGCTGAGCTGACGGTCGTGTGCGGCGGCGGCTGGCCGGCGACGGGGCTCCGGCCTGCCGGATGTGCTGCCTGTGTGTCGGAGTGTCAGTGGGTGCGGCGTCGAGTCGCTTTGCTTTGCGCTGGGATGGATTATTTTTAGCGGGTTCTAGAGTAGGGAGGGCAATAATTGTTGTTCGCTTTGCTTTATTTTCTTGTTACTCGTGGGCTGGGCTGTAAAATGAAAAGGAGTTCTCTCTTCCGCCTAATGGCATCCCCCTTTCCACCTTTCTCCTCCCTCCCTCCTCCCCTCTCACCGTCCATCTTCGTCGCAAAACGCCAGTGATCTAGGAGTAGTTACAAGTGTCTTATCGTTCCAAAGCGTTAAACATGAGGTTTGATCCCCGGTGAGCTGGGGGCAACGCCACCCTCCTAACCATGCAACCACCGGTTGGGTCTGAAAGAGTAAAGAATCGTGCATATGGATCGATTGATGAGCACAGCCGCAGCCGCCCGTAGCCTCCTTTGATCCAAAAGAACTTCACGGAATTATTGGAGGATTTGAATCCGTAGGAATTTGTCATGCACGGCCATTTGATTCGCAGGATTGAAATCGTTACGAGTTAGGAAAACTTCTAAAGGACTACTTTGCCCTATATTTTGGTGAAAAGGCTCCATCCACTCAAAGCTCTTTTTACAATTTTTTATTTATTTATTTTCATGCAAATTTCTGTGATTCGCTAATGTTACATGATTCAAATGGGCCTGCCACACCATTTCTGTATTTTAATCGTCCACGTGTTTTGTTTTATCTGTTACCTAAGTCAAAATTGTATGTTATCTAGAGTCATCAATAAAATCATTATTTAGATGTGTTTTAAATGGATTTTGCATAAATAGTTTATGTTAAATGCCATTGCATATAAAAGAAATAGTCTGACTTAGTTCGACAACTAGGCCCTATCCACAAATAAGGGTGTGTTCTGAAACCTCCCAACTTCTCTAAAACTTCTCAAATCTGGCTTCTTGTGTGGCTTCTCACTTCATGTGGCGACTGGAAAATCGTTTGGCATGGCGGCTTCTCGATTTGGTCGTTGTACCATGCCTCCGGCCCATTTAAGCGCATGTGGCCCAATCGGTCTAGGGAATCGTTCGGCCGTCCGCTCCCAGCATCATCTCCCCGTCCATCTGGTCGGGAAGGAGAGAAAAATATCGGGAGAGAAACAGAATGAGCGAACCGGTACGCTACAGACTCACTTAGCAGTGGCATCTGGTTGTAATATGTCTCAACTCCTGCTTCTTCAATTTTCAGAGCTGGAAAAAGGCCGGCTTCTCAACTCCTCTGTTTTTACACTACGCGGCAGCTGGCTTCTCAATTCCGAACTCCGTGGAGTCAGAGCGTTCGGCTCATCTCCAATCGTGGAGCTGGAGAAGTTGGCTGCCAGAGTGTTGTCGAACACGCCCTAAGAGTGCATGTGTATGTTTTTTAGGGAATACATGTGTATGTTGTTGGTGTGAGGTATGGCAACAACAGAGACATCGCACCTAGCGTGAAGGGAATTAGATTAATGCTGTGGAAGTAATAGATGTGTAATGAATCAATCTTTCAGTAACCAATATGTGATATTGGTTCCGATGTGAATGATCTTTTGGCTTGCGAAAACATCTTCCGCAACATTTGTGTCAAACGTTGCATTACTTCATGAACGAGACTATTATATATCAATTGTGAATTGATTTTTGTGTGCACGAGGGGGGGGGGGTGGACTCTTTGGTTGCCCTCGAGAGAACTACATGCCTCATTTACAAACATTATTGTGATAATCAACACATATTTCCATGTACATCATGAAAAAATCAACCTATTTATGTCCACCACTTATTTCGCTAATATTTTCTACAATTTCCAGTTATTTATTTGCAGCATGAAAGCTGCCTACATCTTGCCAACCAGCGGATCAAGTGTGGATACCCACTTGTCATAGTCCAGAGGAAAATCAAGGTCGACGAGTGGTATGCCATTAACAAAGTAGTAGGGTGTCCAGGTGACACCTCGTGCACAACCAAACTACAAAATAGAGAAAACATAAGGTGAATATCGTGTCTAGAAAAAATACAAATTATAAAATACGGCATACAATGCGGGACAAGTTCAACAAACCTTGAAGGAAATCCTTGCGGCCTGATCCGACCGCGAGTCGTTGAAGCCCGCTCTGTATGCAGCCAAATTGGCTTCGCCGATGACGGGGGCGACAAGGTTGTTTGCTATTTTGGCGACCACCGCCGCTCTTGTTTTGGTGTATGTCGGCGTGTTGTAATAACCCTCCTGAAATGTTACCATCCGTTAATTCCTTGTGATCTTATTGTGTGTGTTATATGTTGTGACCAATCTCAGGGGTACTTCCCCCTCAAAAAAGAGAAACAAAGTCTCATATTATGCTTATGCATGCTTGATGTATGCACCGGCTAATCCATACTGAAAAAGCTAGCTTTGGATATAAGCTTTTGCCTGTATATATGACTTGACATGGACAAAAGTAAGTGCATGGCGGTTTCATCCAATGGGATGTGAGCAGGGTGCTTCTCGGTTCCCTCTCTTTGCCTCAAAAAGCTGCATTGCACTGCACCTATTAGTGCTTCCAAAGCAATGCCTAGTCATCTCCATCTAAAGAAAAAGCAACAACGCCTTTGTGCTTATATTAGTTGTGGTGTTCACACAAGAGGCAGCACAAAACATCTCAAGTTATGCCTGAATATGTTTTTTCTCCTTTTCTTACACACCTTTTGCTTCTTCTCTTTTAGTAAATTATATAAAGAAACAGGCAGGCAAGCGATAATTAACCTGGTATTTGAAGAACTTTTCGAGCAGGGGATACACAGCTGACGCATTTAGCTTGTGCACCGCGTGGATCGACCGGCAAGCAATGAAGGAGCTGCTGTGGTAACTGCACATTTCACAGAGAAAATCGCACCGTGAAATCAGTAAAATATTTATCGAGTCGTTGTGCTTGTTGCTCCATTATGATTTTTGTAAGCCAAAAGCATTCGGTGTATCGAATGAAAAACTGATGATAATAAATCAGGACAGAGGTAGTAATAACTACCATACCTAAGGCATATCCAACTAAAAAAACTACCTAAAGCATATTGTAAAAAATAATACCTTTAACAATTTAGTTTTTTTTTGGCTGAGTGGAAGAAACTTAGTTTATTTTATTGGTTGCAAAGTGTGCAATACAAATTTCAGAGAATGTATTCGAATATCCCTCTTCTCACGCTATTTTTATGCTACGTATCTACATATGCACGGAAAATCACAACCAAAATTTCAAGAAATTAAAGTTCTCCAAAATAGTTGAAACCATTGGTACAGATCGATGCATCGGCCATTCCATCAAGTTTCGTGCCCAAATTAGATTGCACAAGAAATAAAAAAAATATAAGAAGACAAAAACAGTTAGGATTTGAATTTGAATTTAAATTTGGTGTCATTTAATGCTCCTTTCGTCCCTCAAGCCGAGGATCAAACTTCAAGTGTGAAAATCATGGCATCATAGAATCGTATACATGGATCTAATATTAATTAGGGTTGTGAATGATATTTGTCATGACTTGCACCGGCCTCATATGTCTTATCATTGTGTTTGCCTAATAACTGAGGCATCTCTTTTTTTTCCTTTTTTTCGTTTTCTTTTCTGAGTGGGAGGCTGATTGAATTCACACGAGCCGAAAGCAGCTCTTATTTTCTTCCACGAATACCCGAAAGATATGCACACTTGCATGGAAGAAAAATAAATAGTATGTGGCAGCTATTATAGTGGTGTTTTTGTTTTCTCTAGCTATAAAGCTGGAGAACTCTAGTTAGAAAGTAGTAGATGATATGCAACAGATTAATCTTGCCTTTAATTACCATAGGGAAAAAAATTGGTGTGCCCTGTCCATGGTAAAGAATAATCTTGCCTTTAATTATCATTGAAAACGAGTACTATTTTAGACAGGCAAATTAAAAATAGAATGGACTTCAGTTCTGTGAGGTGCAGTTTTTTTGTTTCGAAAACTGTGAGGTGCAGTTTTTTTTTTTTTTTTGAGGATACTGTGAGGTGCAGTTAAATGGACGGTAGCGGGGTACACAACAAATAGAAAACATTGGGAAATTTCCCTAAAAGGACATTGGAAAAGGCTCCATGTTTTCAGTCCACGCTCCTCTCGAAACGTGTTGGCTAGCTAGACTTGGCCTGTGAATCTGTGATCCTCTAGCACTCAGCACTCTGCAGTGACAACTTCCAAGGATCAGGCAGGCAGGCAAGCTATCTGTGTCCAGTGAGCTTTTGTCGTGAAAGTGCACGTAAACATGCGAGTCACAAGTCACAACTGAGACATGTACTACCCGGTTTTTTGTGGGATTTTGGTTGGATTTTGTCGTTGAATTCACGAGCAATCACCGCGGGCCACAGGTGAATTTGCTACGAGCCGAAACAGAACAATCTGACTGAGGTACTACCAACACCAAGACGACGATTCCTATCCCATGCAGGAAAGAGAGAATGGTTTCGATGGTTGACTGTGGATGACTCACGGGAGCGGGAAGAGGTGGACGACGACGGCGACGCGGCGGGCGCCGAAGTGGTCGGCGGCCCTCCGCAGCTCCGGCCAGGCGTCGCGGCTGTCGGGGCAGAGCGGGTCGAAGAAGGCCTCGACGACCACCGCCTCGCCCCACGCCTGGCCCCCGTACACGAACCCATCCGTCCTCGCCGGGACCGGCACCTGCGCGCCGCAGCGCCCGGCCGTGATCACCACCGCCAGCAGCACCAGCAGCAGGGGCGACACGCGGTGACACTGTCGTCTGGCCTCCATCGATGGATCGATCGGTCACCAGCCTCTCACACAGTCACAGTGCTAGCTACTCGTACGTGTCAGGTTGTTGAGCTACAGTAACCAACAAGGTGAGCACTCTAGGGCGTGCGAACTGATATTTATATGCTCGATAGAATAAGAGACCTGTGCATGGTATCTGGCAGCCAACGTACGTTTAGGGGTTCAGATGGAATGTCATTATTACCGTGAAAACTGTCATTCATAGTGGTAGAATCATAGGTCGTTACTAGCTTCCTGATAATGCATCACGCATTCACCAAGCCTGGAAACACTTCTATACTCACCCTATCCGGGTCTACACACATAGTTGTCGCTCAAACGAATGTATCTAGACATGTACATCCGTTTAAGCGACAACTAGTATCCGACGAGCTTAATAGATGTATTCTAGATATGTCTGTTCGAGTGACAACTACTCCCTCCGTCCGAAAATACTTGTCATCAAAATGGACAAAAAGGGATGTATCTAGAACTAAAATACATCTAGATACATCTCCTTTTATTCATTTTGATGACAAGTATTTCCGGACGGAGGGAGTATTTCTGAACGGAGGAACTATATACGGACGAAACATAGCCATTCGGGAGTATTTCTTTCGGAGTACAGAAACGTGAAAAACAAAAAATGGAGAAGAATGAAACAAATAACTATTTAAAAAAGTGTGTGCTGCAGCCGCAACGCATGACACCCAGAGTCGCATCACAGGGGCAATGTATTACCGTTGTCATGCCGCCGGACGATTGAATGCCAATTTGTTTTTGAAATACAAATGCAAAAACACTAGAATAAATGTATTATATACTTCGTTTGATTATCACAATAATAGAGTTGTTGAGTTCTTTTCGTAGGGAAAGAAATATGTTAATTTTGCTCTCTTTTCTTGCGGGGTAAAGGGGATGAATGTATTAATCAAGTATGAGAAGTGCTACAATCCCGAGTAAAATTCAAAAAACCACCACAATTAAGGACCCTAATTCAGAAAACCACCACCATTCGATTTTTATTTTTTTTGCAAAAAACCACACCATTGTGGTGACAGTTTTCAGAAAACGTTGATTAGTCAGTAAGCACATAGTGACACGGTTTCTGACCGATGGGGCCCACAGTAAGTGCTGACCTGGCAAACACAACATGACGTTGTTGACCTAGCCGTTAAACTAGAAGAAGGGGGCCACTAGTCAACGTCTCACGACACAACGTGGACGCTACGTACTGCCGCCGAGCAATGGAGAGGAGGCGAGGCAGGTCAACGACGAGCAACGCCGCTCCAACTTCACCTACCCAGACCACCACCCGGTGCTCACCTGAATTCAGGCTGCGCCGCCGGCCGCCACTTCACCTACCCAGAGCACCGCTGGGATCTGGCAACACACCACCGCCGCTCGATCGCCGATGCCAGAAGCTCAGCCTCCAACCATGGCGGGCAGGAGGTAGCGGCCGATGTCGTGGGCATCAAGCGGGGATTGATCTGCAGGCGTAGCGCTGGTCTAGATCCGGGGAGCACTGGGGTCGTCGGATCAAACCTGAATCCAGGACGCGCCGCAGGCCACCATCTGGCGATGGATCACTGCAACTCGAACGCTGACACCAGAAGCTCCGCCTCCAACCACGGTGGGCAGGAGGTAGTAGCGGGTGTCATGGGCGTCAATCGTTGGGCGGTGGATCCCGTCGCCGGGGAGGGGATGGAGGGAAGGGAGTACCCGTGGCGCTGGGGAGTCGGGAAGAGGCCCACACGGAGTCAAGCCAGGAGGCGAGGTACGAGAAATAATGGTGGGGCTGCGAGCGCTCGCATGAGCGGTCGTTTGGCATGGAAACCGTGGCAGTTCATCCACCTGATCTTTATCAATGTTGTTATGTGATACGTCTCCAACGTATCTACTTTTCCAAACACTTTTGCCCTTATTTTGGACTCTAATTTGCATAATTTGAATGAAACTAACCCGGACTGACGCTGTTTTCAGCAGAACTGCCATGGTGGTGTTTATTGTGCAGAAAACAAAAGTTCTCGGAATGACCTGAAAATCCACGGAGATAACTTTTGAAAATTAAAAAAAAATACTAGCGAAAGAATCAAGGCCAGGGGCCCCACACCCTGTCCACAAGGGTGGGGGCGTGCCCCCTCCCCTGGGCGCGCCCCCCTGTCTCGTGGGCCCCTTGATGCTCCACCGACCTCAACTCTAACTCTATATATTCCGTTTCGCGGAGAAAAAAATCAGAGAGAAAGTTTCATCGCGTTTTACGATACGGAGCCGGCGCCAAGCCCTAATCTCTCTCGGGAGGGCTGACCTGGAGTCCGTTCAGGGCTCCGGAGAGGGGGATTCGTCGTCGTCGTCATCATCAACCATCCTCCATCATCAATTTCATGATGCTCACCATCGTGCGTGAGTAATTTCATCATAGGCTTGTTGGACGTTAATGGGTTGGATGAGATTTACCATGTAAGCAAGTTAGTTTTGTTAGGGTTTGATCCCTAGTATCCACTATGTTCTGAGATTGATGTTGCTATGACTTTGCTATGCTTAATGCTTGTCACTAGGGCCCGAGTGCCATGATTTCAGATCTGAACCTATTATGTTTTCATGAATATATGTTAGTTCTTGATCCTATCTTGCAAGTCTATAGTCACCTATTATGTGTTATGATCCGACAACTCCGAAGTGACAATAATCGGGATACTTCTCGGTGATGACCGTAGTTTGAGGAGTTCATGTATTCACTATGTGTTAATGCTTTGGTCCGGTACTCTATTAAAAGGATGCCTTAATATCCCTTAGTTTCCACTAGGACCCCGCTGCCATGGGAGGATAGGACAAAAGATGTCATGCAAGTTCTTTTCCGTGAGCACGTATGACTATATTCGGAATACATGCCTACATTACGTTGATGAACTGGAGCTAGTTCTATGTCACCCTATGTTATAACTATTACATGAGAAATCGCATCCGACATAATTATCCATCACTGATCCAATGCCTACGAGCTTTTCACATATTGTGCTTCGCTTATTTACTTTTCCGTTGCTACTATTACAATTACTATAAAACTGCTATCGTTACTTTTACCACTGTTACCATTACTTCCATACTACTTTGCTACTAAATACGTTGCTGCAGATACTAAGTTATCCAGGTGTGGTTGAATTGACAACTCAACTGCTAATACTTGAGAATATTCTTTGGCTTCCCTTGTGTCGAATCAATAAATTTGGGTTGAATACTCTACCCTCGAAAACTGTTGCGATTCCCTATACTTGTGGGTTATCAAGACTATTTTTTGGCGCCGTTGCTGGGGAGCATAGCTCTATTCTTTGAGTCACTTGGGATTTATATCTGCTGATCACTATGAGGAATTTGAAAGACGAAAGAACTAAGATTTTTCCCTCAACTACGAGGGGAGGTAAGGAACTGCCATCTAGCTCTGCACTAGATTCTCCTTCTGTTTTGAGTAAGTTTGCGACACCTAAACCTGCTACTGCTATGAATTCTGATATGTCGTATGTTATTGATGATGCCACTTCTACTATGCATGATACTTGATGAAACTACTTCTGTGCTTGATACTACTGTGTCATTAGGTGAATTTCTAGATGAACAACTTGCTAGGGTTAGAGAGAATGAAATTATTGAAGATGAAATTATTGATGATAGTGATGATGAAGGTTCTCCCCCTAAATATGAATTGCCTGTTGTTCCTGAGGGTTATGTTATGGATGAAGAAACTGCTTGAGATCTTTTTGCTTGCAATGATAGATCTGATCTTAAGAAATTATTAGCTAAACTTAAACAGAAAACTCTGAATGCTAGGATGAAATATGACCCTGCTTTTGCTACTTCACCTATCTTTGTTACTGATAAGGATTATGAATTCTCTGTTGATCCTGAGATAATTATTTTGGTTGAATCTGATCCTTTTTATGGCTATGAATCTGAAATTGTTGTGGCACATCTTATCAAGTTGAATGATATAGCCACCTTGTTTACTAATGATGAAAAGTCTCGCTATTATTATATCATTAAGATATTTCCGTTCTCATTAAAGGGTGGTGCTAAAACTTGGTTTAATTCTCTTGATCCTGGTTGTGTACGTAGTCCCCAGGATATGATTTATTACTTCTCTGCTAAATATTTCCCTGCTCATAAGAAACAAGCTGCCTTGCGGCAAATATATAATTTTGTGCAAATCGAAGAAGAGAGTCTCCCACAAGCTTGGGGGAGGCTTCAAGCAACACCTTCAAGAAGGAGGCGACGACGACGCCGCTGCTGCCCGGACTAGTCCTAGCGTTTCCCCCGGTACGCAGGAGGGCAGTGAGGGGAGGGGTGTACCCGACGCCCTTCAGGAAGGTCCGACGGCACCCACAGGCGTCGCCGCGTCGGGGCCGGACAAGCCGCCAGAGATTTCTCCCAACCCAAACCCCCACCACCTCCCCAGACGAATCATAGTGCACCGCCCATCGCGCCGCCCACCAACATGTGCCACCACGATCACCGGATCAACTCCGCCGTCTCCCTGAGGTCACCGACACGAGACCTGGAGGATGGGAGAAGGGAGAGTGTCCTTGGGGGCATCCGCAACATCACCGATGTGAGGGGACAACCACCACCGCCACCGCGGAGCCGACCGAACGCGCGGACAAGGGGCCTGCCAGGCACCGAGGCCCGGCCGAACCCAACAGGGTCCGAACAGCCCCTGCCGTCACGCTGCAGCTCGTCGGCCGACGAAGCCGCCACCGCCTGCAGACCACCGCCACTTCACCACCAACCAGGGAGCAGCGCCGCCACGCACCGAGTTGCCGACCCGCCCTAGCCCAGATGGGGCCCGAAAGAGCCCAGATCTGGGCCGCGCGGGCGCCGCCGGCCACCAGCACCGCCACGCCGCCCCGCGGCCAACGGCCGCGCCGCCGCACCGAGAGCCACGGAGCTCGCCGGACTCCCACCGCCGAACCCCACCGCAAAGGCCGAGCAGCACCGCCGCCATCGGGAGGCCCCCGCGCCCCCCAAGAGCGAGCGGGGAAGGGACGGCCCACCGCCGCCAGCGCCGCGCGGGCAGGGCCTGGCGGCTCCGGCCGGCCCCGGCGGGGATGGAGAAGGACGGGATGGAGGAGGCGGCTTATTTTTTAAGCTGCCAAAAGAACTGCCCTGCTAGCTTGCGATTTTCACTCTGTGCGATTCTGATAATAAGAAAGAAAAAACATTGGATGTGTTTGCTAGCTAGAGCTGAGCTGACCTGATCCTAGTATTAATGTGCGCTCGGAAACTTTTGTCCTCAGCTACCGTGACGTGCGACCAGAACTCACAAGTGCAAGTACGACCTAGGTTGTATGACCTATTTGGGACGTTGGATTTTCGTACTCATTGTATTCTCATACTCAAATTGCAAAGCCTTATAAAAACATGCTCCAAAGTTGTCAATTGATTTTCGCGTGCACGAGGGGGCACTGTGTGTGAACTCTTTGGTAGCCCTTGAGAGAACTACATGCCTGACTTACAAACATTATCATGCATGATAACGAACACATACTTCCATCAACATCATGGCAAAATCAAGTTATTTATGCCCTCCACTTATTTGGCTAATACTGGTTACAATTTGGAGTTATTTATTTGCAGCGAGATAGCTCCCTACATCTTGCCAATCAACGGATCAAGTGTGGATATCCACTTGTTGTAGTCCATAGGAGAACCAGAGTCACTTAGTGGTATGCCATTAACAAAGTAGTAGGGTGTCCCGGTGACGCCTCGTGCACAACCAAACTTCAAAACAGAGAAAACGCACGGTGAATAATGCGTCTAGAACAATACCGAATATGAAGTATGACATATAATGCGATACAAGTTCAACAAACCTTGAAGGAAATCCTTGTGGCCTGATCCGACTGCGTGTCATTGAACCCCGCTTTGTATGCTGCCAAATTGGCCTCACCAATGATGGGGGCGACAAGGTTGTTCGCTATTTCGGCGACCACCGCCGCTCTTGTTTTGGTGTATGTCGGCATGTTGTAATAACCCTCCTGAAATATAACCATCCTTGAAATCCTCGTGGCTGTATTGTGTGCGGTATGTTGTGATCAATTCTGAAGGTATTTATCCCTTGGAACATAAATGGAAGTGTCATATACTGTGCTTGATGTATGCACCGGAAAAGCCATGGTGGAAAAACAAGCTGTGGAATATGAGCTTTTGCTTGTATAGATGGTGCTTGGCATGGAGAAGAAAACATTGCATGGTGGTCTCATCCAATGTGATGTGAGCAGGGTGCTTCTCGGTTCCCTCTCTTTGCCTCAAAAAGCAAAGCCTAGTCAGCTCCCTCTAAAAAAGGCAACACCACCTCTCCTATGGTGAATATTACCGAAATACCCTCGTCTTTTCAAAATGTTATTATGCTTGATTTTCTCCTCTTTCTCTCTTTTTGCACCTTTTGAAGTGTGATAGAGTGGGTAATAAAGAAGCAGGGCAGGCAAGAGACAATTAACCTGGTATTTGAAGAAGTTTTCGAGCAGGGGATACACGGCTGACGCATTTAGTTTGTGCACCGTGTGGATCGACCGGCAAGCCATGAAGGCGCTGCTGTGGTAGCTGCAAATTTCACAGAGAAAATCACGTCACAGACTAAACCAGTAAAAGTTTCTTCAGAGTTACTCTTGGAGCTGGTGAAATAACACTTTTATGATTTTTGTAAGCCAAAAGAGGTTAGGATATCAAATAAAAGATGAAGATTTTTTTAATTTCCTTTTGCGCTTTTTTAATATGACGGATGATGTAAGCTGAGTTTCTAATGAAAACTTTTGAAGTTTTTTTTTCCAAACATCATTGTCATTAGACGCTTTTGCTTGCTTAATAAATACCGAAAGCATATGATACTAAATCATACCGCTAACAAGTTTTTAGTTCTTTCTTCTTGAGTGGAAGAAGTTCAGTTTATTGGTTGCAAAATGTGCAATACGAATTTCAGTAACATATTCGATGCTCCCTACGCATGGAAACCGAAACAAAACATTTGCAAGATGCATTAACCAAATTTTCAGCAAATGAATTTCGAGAAATTTTCCAAAATAGTAGAAAATGTGGTTACCGGTGCATTGACTATGCATGTCATCATGTTTTATGGCTGAATTAAATTTCATGAGAAATAAAAAATGATGAAGGCAAAATCGGTTCTAATTTGAATTTGGTGCTATTGAATGATCCTTTAATTTGTCTTTCAAGCTGAGGATCGAATTTCAAGTACTACTCTAATTAGTGCTAGTACTATCAATGATGTTGTCATGACTTGCACCTCGATCATATGTCTTATCATTGTGTGTTGCCTAATTCATGGTTGGGGCATCTTTTGTTTCCTTTTTCTTTTTCTTTTGTGAGTGGAGGGCGATTGGATTGAATTGACATGAGCAAAAAGCAGCCTATATTTTGTTCCAGGAATACACAAAAGATATGCAACGCTAGCATGGAAGAAAATAATAGTGGTGCTTTTGTTTTCTCTAAGCTACAAAACTCGACCACGCTCTAGTTGGAAAGTAGGTGAGGTGTAACATATTTAATACCAACTATAAGACCAGTTGGGAGTGCCCATAGAAAAAGAATAAAATCTTGTCTTTTTTTTAGGATCAATCTTGCCTTTGATTACCATTGTGCCACCCCACGAGGAACTGTTTTTTTTAACCTCTTTTTACGGGCAGATTACACAGAATGGGTTTCAGTTCTGTGAGGTGCAGTTAAATGGACGGTAGCGAGGCACGCAACAAAATGGGAAACATTGGAAAGGGCTCCATGTTTTCAGTCCACACTCGTGTCGATATGTGTTGGCTAGCTAGACCTGACCTTGGCTGACACGTCTGAGCACAGGCGAGTCACAACTCAGACGTGTACCTACTTTATTTATTTGGAATTTCTGTTGGATTTCACTCGCCGAATTCACAAGCAATTACTTATACCACTGCTGAATTTGCTACTCCCTTTGTTCGGAATTACTCGTCCAAAAAATGAATGTATCTAAATGTATTTTAGTTGCAGATACATCCATCTTCATTTATTTTTGTGACAAGTAATTCCAAATGGGGAGTAGAAAATAGAAACCGAGGCAGAAGAATCTGACTGACTGAGGTACCAAGACAAAACCAGACGACAATTCCTATGCACGCAGGAAAGAAAAGGAAAGCATGGCTTCCATGGTTGACTGGGCGCGCGACTTACGGGAGCGGGAAGAGGTGCACGACGACGGCGACGCGGCGGGCGCCGTAGTGGGCGGCGGCCCTCTGCAGCGGCGGCCAGGCGTCGCGGCTGTCGGGGCAGACCGGGTCGAAGAAGGCCTCGACGACCACCGCGTCGCCCCACGCCGGCGCAGCCGCGTGGCCCCCGTACACGAACCCGTCCGTCCTCACCGGGATCGGCAGCTGCGCGCCGCAGCGCCCGACGACGGCCGCCAACGCCACCGCCACGAGCACGAGCAGCAGCGACGACGACGGCACACGATGGCGCCTGGGCTCCATCGATCACGATCACGATCGCTCGGCTGGGGCTCAGCTACCTAGCTTTGCTCGGGTGTTGAACTAACACAGGAGCACGGCTGAGCTTAACTGGGTACTCCTACTAGCTACTGAGGAATGAGATGGAGGCGGGGCATATATGAGCTTGAGCGGGGGTCGTTAGGAACTTAGGATAAGCGACGACGAGAGCTAGACAAGACACCATGAGCGCACCGTGCACACGGGCAGCCAGAGGTGCACATTTGCATACGCAGAGGCGGACATTTCGCCGAAAGCGAAGCGATCGAGGCGGACGGACGGCTACCTCGCAACGACTTGATGGGCGTGCCTCATGCATATTCCAGGCCATGACATCATACGGATGGTAGAATGATGCCATGATGGGAGGGGGACCCGCCGGAAATTACTGTTTTTCCTTCAAGACAAACCCACCGGAAATACACAGGAGGAGGCGTCTGGTAGTCCGCATCTTCCTTGCTCACGCCCGTTATGTTTACTATTCGAGCTGCATGGCATGAATCTTAAAGCAACTCCCAGCCAAGCCCGGTAATTAAGAACGGGTGTGTTTCCTCTCATCAAGGCTCACGGTGTGTAGGGGAGGAGGAGAATGTGGCGCCGAGCTCGACCCAGCTCTACAATCGCCTAAGAAAATGAAGAGCCCGGTGCAAGGAGACGAAAACCAACCGGTGCAGGCCACCAAACACGCCCATGGAGCACACAAACCGAACAGAAACTTGGCTGCACACACCGGGAATGCGGAACCGACCCATGCAGCATGATCCCTTTATCCGTGAAACAAACTTGGTCGTCATACGCAGCAACCAGCAGCACAGATGTACTCCCTCCGTTTCAAAATAGATGACCCAACTTTGTTAGTAGGGAGTAGTTTGCGAGTTGGTTGCAGATTCGGCGAAAACGAGCGAGGAGAGGAAGTCGACGATGATGGCAAAGTCTGCAAGCGTCATCATCGTCTTGACCGACTTTGAGGGGGGGAAATTCCATCCAAGTCGAGCGGAGAAAACCACGCACATAAACGACTTGCTACGGCATCAGTGTAAAAGGGACATGTATAAGTGGACTCTTCCTAGACAAAAGGAGAATGCATGCATGACGCTCATCTTGTACTACAAATTCACTACCAACCGTGCATAATATATACGGAGTTGTTTGTCTACTCCCTCCCTCTGTAAAACTAATGTATGTAAAACGTTTTTGCAGTTCAAATTAAACTGCAAAAGACGTGGTGTACAGAGGTGGTAGTACTTGTCCAGATTGCAGTAAAAAATCCCCTCAAAAAAACGATTGCAGTAATAAGTCTTATATAGTGTACCACCGAGTATGTCCAACCGAACACCGGCATCAGTTACACAATCAGCAGTTCCAATACAACAGCCCAGCCCAGCCCAGGCCAGACAACCAAATGAGCCGATGAACAGCCAAGATGAATGAGCTTTCTGCCCTCAGCTTCGCCTCTTAAGAATCACAGAATATGTAAGCCAGTGGTACCAACAAATATATTCACGGTCGATCGACGAACACAAGCATCACCGACCGCTCACCCTTATTCAGACCTGTTCCCTGCATCTCCCACTATCTGGGGGCGTGCAGGCCTTTTGCGGAAATTGTGACGGCGGAATCAATCACCGCCAAAAACAGAAATCATCACCACCCGCGTGAAACTACACTCTCTTCCTAGTGTTCCGAGCCGCCCAGGTCGCCCCATCTCACGTTATACTTGGCTGCCAGGTAGTGAGCGCCCACAGGCCCACGGCTCCCGTAGGGGTAAAGCTCAGGGGCCATCCGCTTCTGCTCCAGTTCCTTCAGAAGGGGCGTGAAGAGCTCCCACGCGGCGTCCAGCTCGTCCGACCGGATGAAGAGCCTTCGCTCTCCTTCTATCGCGTCGAGCAACAGCCTCTCGTAGGCATCCGGTATCTCCTTCGGGTACCTGAGCCAAGTTTATACGACACCACTTTAGATATTACGACCAAGTGGCTGCTGCAAATTGTTACTACTGTGGCCATCACTCAAAAGACACAAGTAATTACGACCAAGGGACTGAAAAGGGAACATTTTAACATATCATAAACAAGGGCTGTAATAAACTGGATGGATTTACTCTTTCAATTGAAAAGTTTATCCAATTCATGGAGTTTGATCAAGCACCATATGCAGTTTCTCCAAAATAAACTATGGATGCTCAATAAAAATGCCAATTCGCATGTCCACTAAATCTATGAATGTCCAAGTTTTTATCCAATTTTGTAATCTCCAGCAGACACCTCATACTACACATCTCACCCACAGCTACAATTACCAAGGCAGACTAAGCCCTACACAAACCAACAGAAACAAAGAAGCAAATGCTAGAACTACAGTTTTTGTCTAATTGCTTACATGCGAAGAGATGAGCATCTTAGGTACAGCCTACAATGTCAGAACTAACACTTCCATTCTTCCTAATAAACAAATCCCACTAGGCACAAATACAAAAGTGTTGGAAACTTCATCTCACCTTGCTGCATAGTGCAGATTCAAATTGCTTCTATCTAGTCTCATGCCAAGACCAGGAATCTTGTTGTTAATCTTTAGGTAAATTCCTTCGTCTGGTTGCACGCGTATCACAAGCTCGTTAGTAGCCCTGTCAAGATCTGTTCCAAAAGACCCCTTGTAGAGATTTCCAGGAACATGTCGGAACTGTACTCTAATCTCAGCCCTGAAATTTGTATTTAATTGTCATGCAACTTGTAACATGAGTAAGGATCGACTGCATAAAAGATAAACCAAAAAAGAGATTTTGAAGACAAACAATTTTGTGTTACCAATCCAAGATCAAAAATACAAATATACTTCAACTTATTCTTTGTCATATCTTAAGAGTCAAGAGTACAGCCAATGTACTTGGTGATAACATTCTTACATATGCAGAATAAGTTGGTCTAACTGCGTACCACTAAAAATTAAATAAACACACAAAAAATATATTTAAAATGACATCAGGTTAGAAGTTAAACATTCAACAAAATATTAACATATAGCTGAATAGCAAAGGGTAGGCATCATACTGATAACAACTTTTTTGAAGTGCACTTACTGTTTAGTATGCAAAGCTTTCCCAGCCTTCATGAGAAAGGGAACTCCATCCCATCTAGCGTTATTTATAAAAAGCGCAGCTGCAGCAAATGTTGGAGTCAGACTACCCTTGGGCACCGTCTTATCTTCAGTGTATCCAGGGTATGTAATACCACCCTTCGTATGACTTTTATACTGTCCTATTACCACATCTTCTAGTCGCAACGGCTTCATGGAGCGCAAAACTTTCACCTGAAAGGAATATACGGAAGTAATACCGAAGATCAATAAATAGTGATTTTAGAATCAGTATGCTCATTTCACATAAAACACAGATTATAAAACTGATGTATGCAGCTTTAAAGTATGTAACAATAACAAAATTGATGTATGCTGCTGTAAAGCATGTAACAGAGTGAAGATAAAACAGGTTTCTAATGGGAGGGGGATTGGCCATCCCACTGTCCCCAGCAGGCACCAACAGTTTTTCAGTTAAAACTGCATGTCTCGGTAACTTAAAATACGATATATCATTTCATTAATATTACTAAGGAACGGGCACAAACCTTCTCGTTTCGTATGTCCTCTGCTTCCAAGCTAATAGGAGTTTCCATTGCAAATAGAGCTAGTATCTGAAGAAGATGGTTCTGCATTATGTCTCGGATAATACCGTAGCTATCAAAGTACCTGAGTATTTCAACAATAAGGTAAGAGACAATCCAAGGGAAGCAACATGGTGCCATAAACGACGAACAGATCATTACCCTCCTCGCCCTTCAGTGCCAAAGTCTTCTGAGAATATCAGTTGCACATTCCTTATGTACTGCCTTGACCACAGAGGCTCAAAAACAAGATTCGAGAAGCGAAGGACAGATAAGTTCTCCACCAGCTCCTTTCCCAAGTAATGGTCAATCCTGCATAACAAATATAAATGAGCACAACATTCATAAGCATCTCACTCTATGAAAATAACTATGATGCATCTCATGTTCTTGAATTCCCAAGGGATCATATCACCACTTATATGTTTTCCAATTGGCAGGCTGCTTTGATATTTATGGGATATGAGAATGAGAGGTATATCTAAATTCGCTATACAAGAAAACATGAACAATTCACAAAAATCAAACTAGATGCCTGTATCACCTGAAGATTTGGTCCTCTGTCAGGTACTGCTTCAGACCTTTTGTTAGGGCAGCAGAAGACTCTGAGTCCCGGCCAAAGGGTTTTTCAACAATTACCCTTGTCCAGCCACTCACAGATGATGCTGATTTGCTTGCACATTTGACAACATCCAGGAATATATTTGGCGGTATTGACAGGTAGAAAAGATGGTTAGATACTCTGGGACCCTGCATATAAAGAACAAGAATTTATCAGAATACAAGTACATTAATTTTTTGAAATGGAGATGGATTAAGAATAAAATAGTTGCATACATCAATTCTAACAGAAGTACATCAATAGTTGCATACATAAAATAGGTCCTATGAAGAATTCATCCCAAACAACTAGAAATACTGTAACCTCATCATCACAAGTAAAATCAATGATCCATTCTTGGTTTCATTTGAAGTGGTTATACAAACCTCATGTTGTTTGATCTTCTTGCTTAGCTCCTTGAAATCTTCCTCTGAATCATATTGACCTGAGTGGTAGAAGCATCGTTTCAGAAACTCTTCCATTTTCTCACTACAGTTCTCCCTGAAAGGAAAAAAACAGAACAGTTTAAAGCAGCACCAAGGGAAATGCATCTCTTCACACAGGATTTATTTACTTCATAAGTTATGATTGCAAGGTCTGCCAAGATAAGCACCTTTTATCAATCCGACAAGTCAGTGTTTTGCTGACCATGTCTCTCAGTTCAGCATCTGTCATTTTACTTCGTGCATAGCCAAAGATGGAGAAATGCTACAGAAGAAAATACTTTAGATTGTCCTTAGAAAAGGTGGGTAAATCTGAATATAGGTTGGAGAGAGCAATATACAAACCTTGGGAAGACAGCCTTCATAGTAAAGAGCAAAAAGGGCAGGAAATATCTTCTTCTTCGCAAGGTCACCGGACGCTCCAACTACAGTGATGCTAACCGACGCCTCGTCATCCTTCACTAGGGAGGCTAAATCTTCAAATTCCTCTACGGTGATTGATGAACTGCCATTTTCCACCATTGACGGGGCGGCAGGAGCAACAGCGCTCTCCACGGCATCCATGGGGGCTTTCACTGATGGTGGAGTGTAAAATGAGTAAAAACAGCCATTGTGTATCACTTATACTACTACTCCCTCCGTCCGGAAATACTTGTCATCAAAATAAATAAAAGAGGATGTATCTAGGTGTATACCTCTGTACCAAAATATAAGGCGTTTGTGTAAGCTAAACTAGCCTACAAAAAGTCTTATATTTTGATACGGAGGGAGTAGTTAAGCAACAGGATTTCATCACACGCACTATGTGCTGGAAGTAAATCAAAACGAGGCAGGTAAAAGTTGACCTGAGAACCAATTCTTAGTTATTATATTAAGCATCAACAATACGAACAGATGTAATAGCATTACTAACTGAAAGAAGACGCTGGGGGTTACTTAAGATTTTGAGTAGATGTTGGATTTAAATACCTATAAGTTACCAGAGCTAGCGGGAATCGTCTCAAATTCGTAGACCCACTTCGTTTATCTTGTTCTGATTAATGAATGGCGACCCAATTTGTTAGACAGTAAGTAAGGCTGGTAACCGTGCACCAGAGTGGCAGGATTCAGATAGTATCGCAGAAAGAATGTTGGTGGTAATGCAGGAGCAGAATGCGGCAGAGCTATAGGAGGAAGCTCGGAGGCACAAAAGTCAACGGGCCAATTCAGTCGAGGAATCTGGGCTCTAGGGGTGGCTAGGCTCAGGCAACTGCATCATCCAACACAAGCATGTAAGCGCGCAACCCCCAACCCGTGGCCTCACCTAAGGTATCTGCGGAATTTCCAACCGGAGAAGGAGGAGAGGGCAAGAGCGCGGAGAGAATGGACACCCCGGCGGAAGAGAGCAAGTGGAGAAGAGAGCGCCCACCTCCTTTCCCGGCGACGGCGTGGATGCGCCACCCCGAGGCGGCGGCCGCGGCCGATCTCCCGCCGCATCTGGCGAAGGAGACGGCGAGGGACGAGGAGGGCACCAGCCGCGGGCCCGCGGGGCGGCGGGCGGCCGCAGCGCCTCCGCCGGCGCCGGCCGCCGGGCACCTCATGCAGGAGAGCGCCATGGGCCCTGGCTCGGTCCGTCGGCGGCCGTCGCAGTTGGCTGCGGCAGCTTCCTTCGGAGAAGACTAGGCGGAGCGGGGCGGCTGGCGGGCTGGGCGAAGTGGCGATAGGACGGGCGGGGATGGGGACGGGGGGAGGGGGAGGGGGGAGATGGAGGTTTTATCGGGGATATCGAAGAGGAGAAAGGCCAAAGCTTTGCTGGGGCTGGGGTTGGGGTTGGGTTGGAAGCTCTTGAGATCGCCGAGGGGGCGGGTGGAGGAATAGAATACTCTGACCGCCCGGGGCGGAAACGCAAAGAGGTCGTGGCCCCTTGGCCGCCGCTGCGGTCGGGCGGCTCGGAAAAATGGTGCCGCGGCGGCGCTCCTCTCGGGTTGGGTGGTGACTGGTGCCGTGCGGGGTGCGGGGTGCGGGTACAGTACAGGTACAGTGCGGAGGCTGACGAGTCCCCCCGGTAGGCGGCTCCCCTGGCAGGGGTCGGGGGACTTGGGGAGCCGGGAGCGTCACAAAACCGGGGGTTTCTTTCCGGCCCTGCCCGGCTGCCAAAACCCAAACGCTCCTCTCCTCCCCTCTTGGTTTTGGTCAACGTCTACGTGTTCGCTCCATTTGCAACTGCAAAATATATTGTCAGACCACTCCATCAACATCATCGTCACAACCATATTGTCCTGTGTTGTATACCCAACTCATCAGATTTCAAGTTCTGCTGCTCGCACCATTTCTGGATTTAATTCAGGGCTTTTGGCGACGCGCGTTTAGTTGAAGGATACGTCCCCGTCAACAACAAAGATAATATGCCAGCTCAGTCTCTCGAAGGTGCTCATAGGAGGTAGGGTGTGCGCGTGTGCATTCATAGGGTTGAGTGTATGCGTGTATGTACGAGCGCCTGCGTATGCACTGTGCTCAAAAGAAAAGGAAAAAAGAAAAGCACACCGCCCTTCCACGATACCGCGCATCCATTGCTCTTCATGATTCGTGCACATCTGCGGCGTACCAGCATGCAGATAGGTGGTCTCATAAGAAAATGCCACGACGAAACGTATACTTAGTTCAGTCCTCCTACAAATCAAACAATCAACAACAACAATGAAAAAAGATATGATAATGATTCTAATCCTATACGTTTCAGGGTATTGGACCGCATATACGAAACAACATACAGAAGGAAGTTGCAGCTCAAGAGAAGATGCATGACATGAACTCTTGCATAAGAATTAATTAGGTGCATGGTAGCATGGTTGTCATTTTATAAGTGTCGCGGTTTTGTACTACGAGTAGTTCAACCCAGCTAGTTCAAAACGACATCAACACTTAGTATGGACCGGAGGGAGTAGTTTGTCGTTTTGTTTATTGATGAGTAGCTAAGCTCTGAGTATTCAGATATGCACCCTTTGAATTGCTTTGGATTTTGGCTCGCACTGTATTGTTACTAAAAGGGTCTTATTATACAGTATTTTCTCTGTTCCAAAATATAAGAACGTTTTTGACAAATATACTATTAGAGAGTACCTAGAACTCATCTAGATGAGATATAATTTGGTCTCATTCATTTTGAAAACAGAAACATATACAACTGACGTCAGCACACACGCATCTTATAGCATCACATCCAATGGCTATAAAAGGTGAATGAGACCAAATTATATCTCATCTAGATGAGTTCTAGCAAGTCTGAATATATTATGGGACGGAGGGAGTACTTGTGAGCAAGAAGTATGGACAAGATAAAATCGGTTTTATTTCTCTCACTTTGTGCCTTGCACTGATTTTTGCCCGTGTGAAATTTCGGCGTTTTTACCTTGCTTATTGGGAATCTCACTGGAGGACATCCGAGGAGCCGCCTGCTTCTTCCAATGCTCTCGGACGACGGTGGCGGGGTGGTGGAGGGGGACGGACAGCGCGCTGTTGGACAAACACGGCGGAGGGGAAAGACGGCCGGACGGGTCAGCGATGGCCTGGCTCAACCACTCGCGACAGACAATGGTGTA
This sequence comes from Triticum dicoccoides, assembly GCF_002162155.2. Classification (NCBI taxonomy): domain Eukaryota; kingdom Viridiplantae; phylum Streptophyta; class Magnoliopsida; order Poales; family Poaceae; genus Triticum; species Triticum dicoccoides. The sequence continues at coordinate 51,685,527 of NC_041383.1, forward strand.
CTCGACTATATATACTTTCGTCTCTGTGTCCAGGCTGCGCCTACGTATGTTATTATTCCTTTCCTTTCCTTTGGGCACAGCCGGCCGAGGCCTTCTTTCCTTTTCCGTCGCTGGCCGGCAGGTATTCCATGCTTCAGGGTGAACCGGCCCTGTCCTGCGAATTCCTTACTTGCGGACTTGACGAGAGACCGAATTCGTGGCCTTTCCTTTTTTTTTCCCCCCAAATTTCGTATTTTTCTTGAGGAATCAACCTGAATTTCAGAAGGCCGCAGAAGCTGAGTTTCCTGCTGCTCCTGTTTTGAGTTCCTCATGTTTCATGACTGGACTAGATGTTCAAATTCGAATGCCTGCAAAATATTTCAAACTTTTGGCTCCAAAGCCAGGATCAGAGCCGGCGACACTGACCTGAATAAACTCTGCAACTGAATAATAATAATAATAATGGCATTTCAGGCAAGGCGAGCCATTTCTTGGCACCGCCTTCCCTTTTCCGAGATTCCTAACTTGCCGAGTCGAGTAAACGACCTGATCGAATCATGTGGAAACCCGGAAAAGCCAAAGCCGCAGCCTTCCTTCCCCAAATTCTTGACTTAACTTGCCGAGTCGGGGAAACAACCCTGAATCAAAGGAAACCTGGGAAGCACAAGTCACGGCCACAGAGTTTCCTGATGCTCCTATCTTGGTGCTTTTACTAGTAGTAGATGTTTAAATGTGCATAGTGTACCCGCAATATTATTTGACACACCTTCGCTCATGGATCCAATCCAAGGAAAGAACCAAAACTGACAACATCTTCTAATGTGAAAAATGCCTAACTAGTAGCATTTCAGGCAGGAAACTGCGCCTCTATAATTCAGCGAAACAAAGTTTTAGAAGGGCTTCACCATTCGCTTAATTTCAGATGCTAGAAAGAATACTCACTTCGACATGAGACAGAAAGTAAGATCTAAACCGCTTATTTTGGGCGGATACATGGCATTAACGGTGGCTATTAATCAGATAGTACATAATTAAAACTGTTACAGGTATATTATACTACAAGTGATACACCTACAATTTTGTATGACTATGCCCGTCATCACGAGGTTTCAACGAATGCCTCTCTGATGGCGACGATTTTGGCACAAACATCGTGAATTCCTGGTCTGTCTTTCGGCGATTCCATGGTACACATCAGACCAATACCGACCAAAGGTATAATATAATTCTGAATACGTAGAGACGTAGCCGCCTGATCCTCCTCAGATGGCATATGGGGATCTAGAACCTCGGTGATTCTGTCAGGGAAGGCTAGGTCAACATACTTGTGGAGGCTGAGGGCGTCGCCGCATAGTGCGTCCGTTGGTCGAATTGCCGTGAGCATCTCCAGTAGCAGCACCCCGAAGCTGTACACATCATAGCCTGTCGATATTTTGCATCCCATACCGTATTCTGTAAACAGGAGAGTGCACATAAATGCTTGGGAAACTAACGAAAACAAAAGGGGTTAGAGTTGAACTCAGCAGTCGTTTGAAAGAAAGAAAAAAAGAAGTATAACTTACCAGGTGCAATATATCCAATCGTTCCTCCGACACCAACCAAGCCTTCTGGTCCGCCAATACCTGAAGAGAGAAACTTGGCGGACCCAAAGTCACCGATGCGTGAGGTCAGGTCGTAGTCCAGCAGAACATTGCCTGGCTTCAAATCGCAATGGATCAAAGGAGGTGTCAGCTGGTTGTGTAGATAGTCCAGAGCAGCAGCCACATCAGCAGCAATAATTATCCGCTGACCCAAGCTCAGCAGCCTCCTCGGGCTGCCTCGGTGAGGCCTCGGATGTATCCACATGTCCAGGCTACCGTTTGCCATGAACTCGTATACAATAGCCTTGAATTCATTGCCCTCAAAATCTACCATGGAGCACAGGGTGATAGCTTGAACCAGATTGCGGTGGCGGGTGTGTTTTAGGACTTCGCACTCGGTGAAAAAGCTATTTCTCGAACCTTGCTCGCTAAGATGGAACACTTTGATGGCCACTAGATCTGTCTCGAACTCAAACCGACCAATGTAGACTGATGCTGTATGACTCGAGCTGGTCCGGTTGACCAGAGAGAACCAATTGGTGGCTTTAAGGATGTCTCCATATGACACCCTCCTCATTGTCTCCTTGAAGCTTTCAGATGGTTGAGCTTTAGTTCCCTTCATAATAGTGACAACAACACATAATAATGAGAACACGACAATAGTAATTGGCGGAGCTATTATCAGCAGCAAGCGTGTGTTGATCTTCCTTGTTGCTGAGGAGGTTGGACAAATGGGCAATCCAAATATGGCAGCAGCTGTTTCACATAACCCCGTGTTGCCTTGCAGGAATACTGCAGCTGGACTTCGAAATATGCCACCAGTCGGGATTGGCCCTTCTAATTAGTTATATGATATATTAATATAATTTAAGCTTCTGGAGTTCACAAAATACTGTGGAACTTGACCAGTTAAATTGTTCTCGGACAGATCTATCTGCTGTATGACCTTCAGTTTGCTGAAAGACTCGGGAATACTCCCATTAAGCATGTTGCTTCTGATCTGAAGGGATAGCAGTTGAACACACAGGCCAAGTTCAGAAGGAAGGCTACCAGATAATCTGTTGTCGGAAACATCAAGGAGGCCAAGATTGATCAGGTTACTAACTTCCCATGGTATCAGTCCAATCAGGTTGTTGCTTGACAAGTCCAAACCCAATGAAAGAGAGGAAATACTGAAGAGTTCTCTTGGTATGGGGCCATCAAGGCGGTTAACTGACATGTTTAGCCTAAGCAGCCTTTTGCATTGTCCTATATTTTCTGGTATGTTTCCAGACAATTCATTATCATCAAGATGAAGCTGGCTGAGTTGAACAAGATTACCAACTGTTGATGGAATCTGACCTGACAACCTATTCCTGGAAAGTTTTAGGACAACCAAGTTGCTCAAGTTCCAAACTGTGAGGGGAATTGGTCCTGAGAGCATGTTCTGGCCCATGTCAAGCAGAGCAAGATTTACAAGCTTCCCTATCTCAGCTGGTATGTTTCTAGAAATTTGGTTTCTTCCAAAGTTTAACCGCACCAGGTTTATTGAAAGGTTGCCTACTGCTTTTGGCAAATTTCCAATCAGGATATTCTCATCCACTGATAATCTTAACAACTGAGAGCAATTGGTGAGAGAAACAAGGAATGCCCAGTCACCAGCTTCGAGTTTATTATCTCCTAGAACCAGTTCACTCAAGTATGCTAAGGATCCTAGAGACGGCATTACGCCAGTCAGCGAGTTGCTTGAAATATCAAGCGCTTGGAGCTTTGACATGTTGGTCAGGGAATCTGGCATTGATCCACGAAAGTTGTTGGCTCCCATTAGTAATTTTCTGAGATTCGAAAGTGAGTGGCCAATGTCGGAAGGTATTTGTCCAATAAATATGTTGCTGCCTAGGCTAAGGTATATGAGTGATGACACATTGTACAGTGTGGCTGGGACATACCCTGAGAATCTATTGTAACTCAGATCTAGCATTGTTAGGTTTGGAATTTGCCCCAAAGTTTGCGGAATTGATCCTGATAAGATGTTTTGTGCTAGAAGGAGGGAACGCAAGGATGAAACATTTCCTAAAGATGATGGTATGGTACCAGAAAGTGCATTCCCTGTAAGAGCAAGAAATTGCAGAGCTCCCATCTTTTGGAAATGTGGGATAGCCCCAGAGAGAGCATTCCACTGGAGATCAACAACACGAAGTTTGGATGAGTTGAACAAATTAGCTGGGATCACCCCAGCTAAGTTGTTCCGTGAGAGGGTTATCTCACCGAGTGACGAACTACTTGCTAAAGAATCAGGGATAACTCCACTAAGAGAATTGTTTGCAAGATTGACATAGCTAAGAGATGCTGACGCACCTATTGACAGAGGTATGTTACCTGCAAGATTGTTGCCCGCAAGATTCAGGGATTGGAGGCTCCAAAGCTCACTTATCTCATCAGGTATGCTTCCAGAAAATTGATTGCTTGGAAGGTCGATCTGCACTAGAGAAGTAAGGGCTGCTATGCAACTGGATAGTGTTCCTGTGAGCCCCGTAGACCTGAATTGGATGGACACGACACGGGTTGGGATAGCCGTGCTGCAGGCGACTCCTTGCCAGGTGCAGAAGTTGAGTGAGTCGTTGCGCCATGATCTGAGAACACCGGCGGGGTCCCTTGAGACGCCAGCTTTGAAGCAGAGAAGGGCTTGGCGGTCATCCTCGGATTTGTTGCTAGCTTGTGCTGATGTGAACACTATTGTGTTGGAGGACAGAAATAGGAGGATGGCACAGAGAAGAAAGAGTGCATGGTGGGAAGGAACAATCAGAGATTGGGTGCGAAAAACTTGAGGAGCCATGTCTCTCTTCTTGTCCTAATGGAGTATGTTCGTTAAATGCTTTGTGTACGTGCTTAGATATATGTTGGAAGGGTAGGGGAGTTGAAACCTCTTCAGTGCCGGGCCGCCGGCTTGTTTGGCTTGGTTCTATTCATGTCACGCCCAAGATGATAATTTTTTTTCCCCTCAGACATGCCCCAGATGATTGAAAAAAATCTGAGCAGAAAAGAAACTTGTGAGGTTTATGTGGGTAAAAAAATGCGCGTGAATAAACCAGTCTATCGAAGTACAAATACCATTCTCTGCTTGTTATGCAGTCTACAGCTTGTGCACCCCAGGATCCGCCAAATGGAAGCATCAAGTGAGCCGAATATTATCAGGAAAAAGGGGCAAGCTGGCTCCCCACTGACCATTATTTCTTTGCCGCCATCCAAGTAACGAAGAAAGAAAGAAAGAAATTGCACATGACATATGTTACAGTTGGATGAAGCATCCTATTGTAAGCCCAAGCACAAGTTAGCTGACTCTGCAACGTGCCAGCAGGTCAGTTATCAAGGTAAAGAAATGGACATGGCATGATGCCAAAGACTAAGTCTGTCTTGGTCGCACTTGCAGGAAAGTTGGTCAATGATCCACAACAATCTATCCCCATCATCAAGCTTCCTCGGACTGTCGGACATGAATTATCTGAGAATCTTGAAAGAGATGCTCGACATAATTAAATCCATGGCATGATAACAAATTAATACTAATGAGTATACGCCCTCGACGGGACATCTGTCATGCTCCACAGAATCTCCAACAGAATCGTCCTGAACGAACGCTTATTTGTGAACCAGCTGGGCTGTCGAGTTTCACTTACAGTACAGTTATTTGGCAAATGAGTGACTGCTGCCTTCCTCCCACTCCCCAGTCCCCACCTTCATCGCCTCCAACCAATAATTTATGCGTCCAATCGAACCAAATCACGACCTGGCACCCAAATAGATGAATGAATTAAGGCCTGCCACTACACAAAGTCGTAATTTTTATTAAGGAAAAGTCCGAGCACAAATTGTACTACCTGGGGCTAGGGTACGGGGGCCATGTGGAGGATGTAGCGCTGAGGTTGGGGCATGGAGGTTGCCGAGGCCGTTGCCGATATCCCGGGCTCGGCTCGACCCCGTCCTCGTGCGGGCACCTCCTCCTTGTAAGACTTAAGGGTTTTGGGAAACTGCACGACACCCGTTAAGGGTGTGGCTATCTGATATATATAAGGGGTACATCAAGGTGTACGATACAATATACAAGACATATACAGAAGCTATATGTAAATACAGTCTAACACCCTCCCTCAATCTTAACTATGCCCTGAAGTACAAAGTATGTTAAGATTGCGCCTGCAGCCTACAAACTGAGGTTGTGGAAGAGGCTTCGTGAAAATGTCAGCAAGTTGATCTTTGGAGGAGATGAACTTGATGTGGAGTAGCTTCTGTGCAACACGTTCCCGTACAAAATGATAGTCAACTTCTATGTGCTTTGTCCGAGTATGAAACACTGGATTAGATGAGAGATATGTAGCTCCAATGTTATCACACCAAAGGACAGGCGGCTGAGTTTGAGGAACTCCCAACTCTCTCAATAAGGACTGTACCCATATGATCTCAGCTGTAGCATTTGCAACGGCTTTATATTTTGCTTCAGTGCTACTCCTGGACACTGTAGCTTGTTTGCGAGCAGCCCAGACGATCAAGTTAGGACCAAAGAAGACAACATGTCCCCCCGTGGATCGCCTGTCATCTGGATTACCAGCCCAGTCAGCATCTGAAAAAGCAGAAAGCATAGGAGACGGTGCTGGCTGAAGGAGCAAACCATATGAGGCAGTAAAGCAAACATAACGAAGAATCCGCTTCACCGCTGTCCAATGAGAAGTCCGAGGAGCATGAAGAAATTGGCAGACACGATTGACTGCATATGAGAGATCTGGCCGAGTGATAGTTAAGTACTGCAGGCCACCAACAACGCTACGATACTCAGTGGCGTCATCAGAGGTGAGAGGATCTCCATCAAACGTAGACAGACGATCAGTAGCAGACATAGGAGTCATGACATGTTTGCATTTAAGCATACCTGCCCGTCACAACAGGTCCATCGAATACTTATGCTGTGTGAGTGTCAAGCCAGCAGAAGAACGTGAAACTTCCAGCCCAAGGAAGTAATGCAACGTTCCTAAATCCTTCACCACAAAATCTCCACTCAAGGAAGATATCAGACGGTCAGCAGCAGCATCCGAGGAGCTAATGAGGATGATGTCATCAACATATACCAGAAGATACATCGTCACCTGAGGTCGATGCAGAAGGAAGAACGAGGTGTCAGCAGCAGAGGGAACAAAACCAAGTGACCGAAGAACAGAGCCCAATCTGGCATGCCAAGCACGAGGAGCCTGCTTCAACCCATAGAGCGCCTTGACCAGGCGACACAGATGATGAGGACGAGCAGGATCAACAAAACCAGGGGGCTGACGCATGTAAACCTCCTCATCCAGAACACCATGAAGAAAGGCATTCTGAACATCCAGCTGACGAAGAAACCAGCCCCGAGTAACAGCCAAGGACAACAGAAGTCGAATAGTTGTTGGTTTGATCACCGGACTGAACGTATCCTCATAGTCAAGACCATACCTTTGCTTGAACCCTTTCGCCACTAGCCGTGCCTTATAGCGTTCAATAGAACCATCAGCATGCTTCTTAACCTTGAAGACCCACTTGGAATCAATGACATTGACACCAGAGACCGGAGGAACAAGCTGCCAAGTACCATTTGTCAACAATGCCTGATAGTCTTGCTCCATAGCTTGATGCCAATGAGGAATCCCGAGAGCAACCTGGAAGTGACGCGGTTCAGCCGAAGGATCTTCCTTGACATGAGCAACACATGCCGCAAACCAGGCGACCGTCCCATCTTTGCGTTGCTTGGGACACACAATACCGGATCGACTGCGAGTATGTGGTCGAAGAGGAACGGCCGCAGGTGGTGCAACCAGTGGCAACGGCCCCGGCGATGAAGAAGTATCCGACGCAGCTGGTGACGATGCAGCGGCGACAGGCGAGGACGAGGCTGACCCAGGCGAGGCCGACCCTGGCGACAGACTCGACTGGATGGGCGAGTCAGTCGGCTCAAGGCCAACCGAGGCGCGGTAGCCCAGCCCAGGCGAGCTCACCGGCTCAGGAGAGGCCGGCCCAGATGGGAGCACCAGCTTGGGGGAGGCCGGCCCAGATGGAATCACCGGCTCGGGGGAGGCCGGCGCAGGGGAGACCAGCCCGGGCAAGGCCGGCCCAGGCGGAACCGACCCAGCCTCAGAAGAGGCCGGCACGGACAGAGCCGACGCTGAGGCGCCCAGTCCAGGCATGCATGGCGCATGCACAAGGCCATTCGCCACGTCGGGTGCAGTTGATGGCTCCAGCTCCTCCAGCAACTCCAGGCGAACTCCACGACCCGTTCCTGCAGCATGATTAGGCAACAACGCAGGAGAATATGCAATATCAACAAATTGAGCAGGCAGTGGAGGGGTGGATTGCAAGGAGGAGGCTGGAGGGGTGGGAGTTATGGACAAAGACGAGAACGGGAATACACTCTCGTCAAACACAACATCACGCGAGATATAGACACGGTTGGATGGAATATGAAGACACTTGTACCCTTTGTGAAGAGAGCTATACCCAAGAAATACACAAAGTTTGGACCGAAACTCGAGCTTGTGCTTATTATAAGGACGAAGATGAGGCCAGCATGCACAACCAAAAACTTTGAGAAAAGTATAATCTGGAACCTCATTAAGCAATAGTTCAAGTGGTGTTTTCATCCCAAGGAGACGTGTAGGAAGCCTATTTATGAGAAAACAGGCAGTAGAAAAAGCATCACTCCAAAAACGAAAAGGTGCTGATGCATGAGCAAGTAAGGTGAGACCGGTTTCGACAATGTGACGATGCTTACGTTCAGCCGTGCCATTCTGCTGATGTGTATGAGGACAAGACACGCGATGCGAAATCCCAAGCTTATTAAAAAAGGAATTGAGGTTGTGATATTCACCCCCCAATCTGACTGAACATGAATAATCTTATGCTTAAGAAGACGCTCAACATGAGCTTGAAATTGCAGGAACACATCAAACACATCGGATTTACGTTTGATAAGATAAAGGCAAGTGAACCGACTATAAGCATCAATAAAACTGACATAATAATTATGACCGCTCACAGAAGTTTGGGCATGCCCCCATACATCAGAATAAATAAGCTCAAGTGGAGTTTTGACGACACGACTCGAATCAGAAAACGAAAGCTGATGACTCTTGCCTTCTTGACAGGCATCACAGACTGTGGCAACATCTTTATTGGACACAACGGGAAGACTATGACGATGAAGAACACTACGAACTATGGGAGTGGCAGGATGGCCGAGCCGTGCATGCCAATGAGTAGGCGACACACGGACACCAGTGAGTGCTCGAGGGGCAGAAGGCAGATCAAGTGCATATAATCCATCGCGCAGGCGACCTCTAAGCAGAACGTCCCTCGTGGCCCGATCCTTGATAAAAAAATAAAAAGGATGAAACTCAGTGAAAACATTGTTATCACGAGTAAGCTGAGGAACAGACAATAGGCTACGAGTAGCAGAAGGAACTCTAAGGACATTACGAAGATGGAGAGATTTCTGTTTATGAGTTAAAAGAGAGGCCTGACCAACATGTGATATGTGCATACCTGCTCCACTGGCGGTGTGAATCTGATCATTACCACGGTATGGCTCCTGAACTGAGAGTTTGCCCATCTCACCCGTCAAATGATTCGTAGCGCCCGTGTCCATATACCATGTTGGATCAATGGGATATGATGTAGTGTGGCCTGCTTGACGAGCAGGCTCATGAGTGGCCAAGGAAGCTTGTTTCTCGTTGCCTTTGCCATTGTTGCCGACGCCGAGGAAGTCCTGCTTGAAGCGGCGATGACAGCGGGAAGCAACATGACCTGGGATGTTGCACAGTTGACAAGGGAGCTGAACACCACAAGAAGGGCAGCAGGCACACGAACGACCACCCCCGGTCGTGGGGAAAGGGGCTGCAGCAGGCGACCGCGGAGCCTGCAAAGTCAATGGTGCTGTTTTGCCCGCTGCAGTTGACTTGAAGGGCTTCCCTTTTCCACAAGTGGCAGCATTGGCAGCCATGAAACTCGGATTGGTACGGCGGGACTTGATGCGCTGTTCCGTGGCAAGGAGGCGGGCGTAGAGCTCACGGGGTTCAAGTGGAGTATCACGGCCATTGATGTTCTCAGCAAGGTTATCATAGTCATCATCCAGACCGTTCATGACGAAGGTGGTGAAGTCCTCTTTGCGAAGCGGTTGACCAATGGAGGCTAGAGTGTCTGCGAGACGCGTCATCTTGCCGAAGTAGTCGGTAATGCTGAGGTCAAGAAGCTTGGTCTCTCCCAGCTCCGTACGAAGAGTGTGAGCCCGAGCCTGCTGCTGAGATGCAAAGCTAGTGTGAAGGGCAGACCACGCCTCCTGGGACATGGCAGTGAAGAGAACCAAGGAGGACACCGCCTCGGTGAGCGACAACTGGATCGCCGAAAGTATGGCCTGATCCTGAGCCACCCACGCATGGTATGCCGGGTGATGTGGTGGAGGACACGGCAAGGAACCGTCGACGTAGCCCTCCAGATAGCGACTGCGGAGAAGTGGCAACACCTGTGCATGCCATGACAGATAATTGTCCGTCGTCAGCTTCACTGGGATCAGATGCGCGAAGTAGAACGGCGTGCTGGCCACGGCATGATCAGCAGGAGGAAGCGCCGTGTAGTAGGTCATGTGAGATGATCCACCAGATGCAGCCATGGCCGGAGGGTAGTAGCCGCCGTAGGGCAATGGCGGCGGCGGGGCCCTGTCCGACCCAGCGTTCACGGCGACAGGTGAAGGCGCGTAGGGCGCGTAGGGCGCCGCTGCAACAGCGGCAGGAGATGCAGCCGCGGCGGGCGCGTAGGGCGGCGCCCCGTAGTGGCCCGTTGATGAAGTAGCGGCCCCGTAGGGGCCATAGGCTGCCGATCCGGTAGGGACGGGCGCCGCCCCGTAGAGGCCTGCGGGCGGGAGTGGAGCAGCCCCGTGGGGGGCGTAGGTGGCCGATCCCATCCACGGACCGGTGTACGAAGGATCCCCCAGGGTCGGCGGAGGCGCGGCCGGTGACGACGGCGGTGGCTGATCCGAGGAGGCGCCTACCATCGAAGATTGGCCGGTGTAGACCGAAACCAGGGGACGCGAGGAGAGGAACGGCGACGCAGGTGCCGTGACAGAAGCCGGCGCGACGGCGGCGACGGAGTTGGGCGCGATCGCGGTGGCGAAGGCAGCAGCGGAAGACATAGGATCGGTTAGGGTTGATACCATGTAAGACTTAGGGTTTTGGGAAACTGCACGACACCCGTTAAGGGTGTGGCTATCTCATATATATAAGGGGTACACCAAGGTGTACGATACAATATACAAGACATATACAGAAGCTATATGTAAATACAGTCTAACACTCCTCGCCCGCGCGGCGTCGGCGGGCGGGAGGCGGAGGCCTCACGGGAGGGAGTCGGCGCTTGCGTCGTGAGGAGTTATCGGGTTGGAGCGGGAGAGGGGTGGGAGCTCCCATTTGGCTCGCGCGCTCGCTGCAGCCCATTTGGGGGCGGGCTGAGCCGGAGAAATGCCGGAGTGCGGCGACGGAGGGGGAGGGGTCGCGAGGATGAAGAAGAGGGGTTAAGTGGTAAATATTTGTTACTCTCGAGTTAGTTTTTTTTTTCTTTGAGGGGACTCTCGAGTTAATTAATTGTGGAAAATATGATGATGGTCAGTCAAAATGCATTTGATATTATTCTACGTAGCATTTTTAATGCTCAATGACATAAGAAAAAAATCTTGATGGAAGAAAGCTGTGACAGTGCAATGATGAAAGTTTATGTCAATGTCTACATTTTGTATGGAAAGATTATTCAGAGAGCAAAAGAGGATTATAGCCTATGTTTATTATTTACCCATCAAATTCATTTCCTATGCATATCCTTATTTTCTATTAAAACCGATTATTAATGCAGGATGCACCATTAAGACACCTCCTTATAACAAGCCGTCAGCAGGTGCTTAATAAAATAAACCATTTTTTAAGCATCGGTGCTTATCTCTATAAAAAGGTACCTAATTAAGCATTTATCATGAACAACTAAGCATCAATGCTTAAGAAAAAACTGATTAATTTCTCTAAGCACGTCCCTACACTACTAGAAAAAAGCATATACACAGGAGCTTAGTAGTAGCGCTGGTTATTGGTCCAGCGCTACTGCCACTTAGTAGTAGCACTGGTTGACAATAGGCGCTACAGGTACCAGAGTAGCAGTAGCGATGGGCCCCCTGGCAGCGCTACTGCTAAGTGGTCCCATGGCCATCGGCAGGGGTTACATGTAGTAGTAGCGGCTGGCTGGAACCAGCGCTACTGCTAGAGATATAGCAGTAGCACTGGGCCACCAGCCAGCGCTACGGCTAATGATACCTTATCCTCTCCCCCGCCGGCCCGATCGATCACTATTCCTCCCACACTCTCATCTTGTCCAACCCTCGGGCGCCGCCACCGCCCGCCGCCGCCGTCGCCCGATATGTCTCCCTCCCTTCCTTCTCCTTCCATCCCTCTCTTCTCCCTCCCTCCCTCCGACCCTGCCTCTCCCTCCATCCCATGCCCTTCTTCCTCCCTGCTCCCTTCTTCATCCCTCGCCCTTCTCCCTCCCAGCCCTCTCCCTCTGACCCCCTCACTCCCTCTGATCCCTCCTGCATTGCATAGATAGATGAATGGATAGATAGATAGATAGATGGTTAGAACAATGATTTTTTTATATTGCATAGATAGACAAACGTTTGGATAGATGGATGGATGGATACATATATAGATGGATGGATGGATAGATGTTAGGGTTAAAACTAGGGGATTTTTAGTAAATGTATAGGTCTTTTCATTTTTTAGGGTTAGAATAAGGTTTTACCAATTTTTAGAGTTGGAACTAGGTTTAGACAAATGGATGGATTGATGGGCAGTACACATTATTAGGGTTAGAACTAGGTTTTATAAGTTTAATTAGGAGAAAGTTTTAGACATAGGGTTTCACTAAGTCCTAGGATGATGATAATAATGTTTTTGTTTAGATTTTGTTTTTGCAGAAATAAAGGAGCCCATGTCGTCGCCGCCGTCGTCTCCGTCATAGGCCCCCTCTGACCTCGAGGTGAGACTAGCCAAATCTCCATGTCAATATGAGTCCTATAAGATATTTTGAAATATTTTTCTTCATATTTTCAACCATTGAAATGCAATGACCATCAAGTTTGAATGCAAATAGGATATGTCCTCCGAGTGGCCTATGTTTTGCCGGAGTGTTGATTAATTTCCGTTCCAGCAAATTTCAGGCGCTCGATATGTCCTTTTTTAGCAAAGGTCATGCCAGATTTTTCCGTGAATTTTGGCATGACTTGTGCTAGAATATGTAGGAAATATCGAGTGGCCTGGATTTTCTAGAAAGATAATTAAACGACATTTCGGGTTGACTTTAAGTCTATCGAGGCTCCATACATGACAAACAAAAAAGAGTGAGGGAGAAAGTCTGCACCATATATGAGAGAGGAAGAAACCCGACTGTTGTGTGGGCGTCGTTTCTCCTTCTTCTCCTTGTGCTAGACCTTTGTTAGGCACTAGGGGAAGGAGGAGCAACGACCATCACCTACGGTCGAAAAATCAGTGAGGAAGTGTGTCCACCATATATGAGAGAACGAAGAAGAATGCCGACTGTTGTCGTGGGGGTCGCTTCTCCTTTGTTCCCGTGTGCTAGACATTTTGGTTTAATGCACTCGGGACGAAGGGAGGAGCGACCATCACCAACGGTCGAATATATACACCACGTGAGCTGAGAGTTTTCAAAAAAAAGACTCGACGGACCGATAGTCAACCCATGCTGAATAATAATGATCTAATTTAGTTTTTGTAGTACATATATTGAATTTTAGAAGTTTAATCTTTGAATTATGAACATAGGAAATATCATCGGACGAAAGTCCCGGGAGTGCTCCTGGTGCGGCGACAACTAGGATTTCTGCGACAGGCCTCACTTGGTAGAAGGTCGGCGCTTTAGCATTAAGCTCGAGGAGGCCTTCGATTGTGAAACGGTACGCTACGACACAAAGTGTTTTTTCATAATTAAGCTCGACTTCTACTACTTCAACGTGTAATTTTCATCTTTTACAATTCGACTAGCTTATCCCATGCCTAGACGTTATGTCTTGGAGAGGATGGGTTTTGAAGATCATGAGAGGAATGAAACAAAGAAAATTCACCTAAGCACCCATCATGGAATGGATTTTGAGGTAAATCTATACAATTCTGAGAGTGTATCCAATTTGGGTTGCCCGGATTGGGAAGCACTTTGCAAGATGTATGATTTTCAAGAGGGTATGTTTGTCACCATGGATCTTGGTGATCCTGACATCGAGGTTGTTAAGGCATGTCTCTCTCTCTCTCTCTATGTAGTTTTGGTGATTGATGATGTCTACTACGCAACCTTCTTCTTGTAGACGTTGTTGGGCCTCCAAGTGCAGAGGTTTGTAGGACAGTAGCAAATTTCCCTCAAGTGGATGACCTAAGGTTTATCAATCCGTGGGAGGTGTAGGATGAAGATGGTCTCCCTCAAACAACCCTGCAACCAAATAACAAAGAGTCTCTTGTGTCCGCAACACACCTAATACAATGGTAAATTGTATAGGTGCACTAGTTCGGCGAAGAGATGGTGATACAAGTGCAATATGGATGGTAGATATAGGTTTTTGTAATCTGAAATTATAAAAACAGCAAGGCAACTAATGATAAAAGTGAGCACAAATGGTATTGCAATGCTAGGAAACAAGGCCTAACGTTCATACTTTCACTAGTGCAAGTTCTCTCAACAATAATAACATAACTGGATCATATAACTATCCCTCAACATGCAACAAAGAGTCACTCCAAAGTCACTAATAGCGGAGAACAAACGAAGAGATTATTGTAGGGTACGAAACCACCTCAAAGTTATCCTTTCTGATCAATCTATTCAAGAGTCTGTAGTAAAATAACACGAAACTATTCTTTCCGTTCGATCTATCATAGAGTTCGTACTAGAATAACACCTTAAGACACAAATCAACCAAAACCCTAATGTCACCTAGATACTCCAATGTCACCTCAAATATCCGTGGACATGATTATACGATATGCATCACACAATCTCATATTCATCTATTCAACCAACACAAAGTACTTCAAAGAGTGCCCCAAAGTTTCTACCGAAGAGTCAAGATGAAAACGTGTGCCAACCCCTATGCATAATTTCACAAGGTCACTGAACCCGCAAGTTGATCACCAAAACGTACATCAAGTAGCTCACGTGAATATCCCATTGTCACCACAGATAAGCACATGCAAGGCATACATCAAGTGTTCTCAAATCCTTAAAGACTCAATCCAATAAGATTACTTCAAAGGGAAAACTCAATCCATTACAAGAAAGTAGTAGAGGGGGAGAAACATCATAAGATCCAACTATAATAGCAAAGCTCGCGATACATCAAGATCGTGCCAAATCAAGAACACGAGAAAGAGAGAGATCAAACACATAGCTACTGGTACATACCCTCAGCTCCGAGGGTGACGTACTCCCTCCTCGTCATGGAGAGCGCCGGGATGATGAAGATGGCCACCGGTGAGGGATCCCCCCTTCGGCAGGGTGCTGGAACAGGGTCCTGATTGGTTTTTGGTGGCTACAGAGGCTTGCAGCGACGGAACTCCCGATCTAGGTTATTTTCTGGAGGTTCCTGTATTTATAGGAATTTTTGGCGTAGGTCTCATGTCAGGGGGGTCTTCGAGCCGTCCACGAGATAGGGGGCGCGCCCCCCACCCTCGTGGGTAGCCCGGGACTCTTCTGGCCCAACTCTTTTACTCTGGGGGCTTCTTTTGGTCCATAAAAAATCATCAAAAATTGGCACATCAATTGGACAACGTTTGGTATTCCTTTTTCTGTAAAACTCAAAAACAAGGAAAAAACAGAAACTAGCACTGGCACTCAGCTATAGGTTAATAGGTTAGTCCCAAAAATCATATAAAATAGCATATAAATGCATATAAAACATCCTAGATGGATAATATAATAGCATGGAACAATAAAAAATTATAGATACGTTGGAGACGTATCAATTGATGACAACGCTTTTGCGGACTAACCGTGTGCATTGAGTATTTCAGAGATTCATCCTTTGGCACGAGACGATTCCTTCCCCTCAGAGTTTCAAGTGAAGACGGTGTAGCTCTTTCGTTTCAGTTTTGGTGGACTTGTTTTGTAGGAGTCACCGTACTATCAAGAGGGGGTCCGCATTGGTAAGGCTAGGGTGGAATCAACATGTACACATCCCCTTTGCACCCACAGAGCCTTCCTGCTTCGATGGAGGATCCCTCCTTGCTTCCCGAGATTTTTGGTCCCAGCGGTAGTACCGCGGACCCCAGCGGTAGTACCGCAGACCCCAGCGGTAGTACCGCTTAAGAGCCACATGCGGCAGTACCGCTACGCAGCGGTAGTACCGCCTGAAGGCTCTTGGCCGTAGTACCGCTGCGGTTTGTTCTCCTACCGCCTCGATTCGAGGGTGTCGCCTCTCGTGTCGGGTTTTGCGGCACTGGCAACGGTAGTAGAGGCGGTAGTACCGCTCTCAAGTGGTAGTACCGCCCCTACCACCGCTGCTAGTACCGCCCTGGGTCCGGATCCTGCTCCACCATTGGCCTTCGCTGTCTGCATGGTAGTACCATGAAGGGGAGCAGTAGTATCGCTAATCCTAGCGGTAGTACCGCTGCCCCCAGTGGTAGTACCGCTCTTTGCAGGGCTGATTGGGGGGGGGGGTAATGGTTGGATTCCCCCCCCCTAATAAAAGGAGGTCGTCTTCTCCAAGTTGACCTACCTCTTCATTCCCAAGCTCCATTGATGCTCTAAGCTCCATTTTCGCCGGATCTCTCTCCATAGCCAACCAAACTTGTTGATTCTCTAGGGATTGGTTGAGAAGGCCTCGATCTACACTTCCACCAAGAGAAATTTGATTCCCCCAACTAATCCCTTGCGGATCTTGTTACTCTTGGGTGTTTGAGCACCCTAGACAGTTGAGGTCACCGTGGAGCCATAGTCCATTGTGGTGAAGCTTCGTGGTGTCATTGGGAACCTCCAACTAAGTTGTGGAGATTGGCCCAACCTTGTTTGTAAAGGTTCGGTCACCGCCTTCAAGGGCACCAATAGTGGAATCACGACATCTCACATTGTGTGAGGGCGTGAGGAGAATATGGTGGCCCTAGTGGCTTCTTGGGGAGCATTGTGCCTCCACACCGCTCCAACAGAGACGTACTTCCCTTCAAAGGGAAGGAACTTCGGTAACACATCCTCATCTCCATCGGTTCCACTTTTGGTTATCTCTCACCTTTACTTGTGCAAGCTATATTGTGTTATATCCTTTGCTTGCTTGTGTGCTTATTGTTGTTGCATCATATAGGTTGCTCACCTTGTTGCATATCTAGACAACCTACTTTGATGCAAAGTTTAATTTGGTAAAGAAAAGCTAAAAATTGTTAGTTGCCTATTCACCCCCCTCTAGTCAACTATATCGATCCTTTCAAATTGATATCAGAGCCTCGTCTCTTAATTGAGGGCTTTACCATCCTAAGAGTATGGTTGACACCATAGACGGTGAGGAGGAGCACCCCGGTGTGAATCCTTCTTTGTCTATGGCCGATGGGGGATCCCCGGTCTCATGTGAGGAATTCAATGTGGCTTTGGACACATTGAAAACCTCCATGACAACCAAGGTCAAAGGCATGTTCAAAGAGTTCCTTGATGGTCTTAAATTATCCACCGCACCTTTGGAAGTGGCCTCTCCCACTAATAAGGTGGCGGATGCCAACTCCGATAAGGGGGAAGCTTCTAGTGATAAAGTTCCTTTATCTAGTGGTAGAAATGGTACCGGCATCTTTGCCCTCACCGCAATGCAACTTCCACTCACAAGTAAGCTCTCTGGCCCTACTGTATTTTGAGGATTCACCCCGTGACTCAGAAGGAGACCTATGACTTGCCTGCGTATCTGGACATCCTTCACCGCATCTTCTGAGAGACACTCTTCCCTCATATTGGCAACTTGGATATGGTTCAGTCGTTTCTCGTGGACATGCTTCTCTTCTGCCAGCGTGAGAAGGAGGAAAACACTGGAGAATCCTTGGATATCTCTCATGTCATGTGGTCTGAACTACTCTCATCCATCTCGGAGCACAAGTGCCCTATCTATGGTCCATTCATCATGTTGCTAATTGAGAAGGTGTGGGCGCGCGTTTATCCTAATGTTGTGCTGGAGACTGGAGAGTTAGTCTCTCATGAGATCAAGCGTTTGAGGAAGAAGGAGAACTGGGGCACCCTGACTCCTAAGTCTGGGATTCCATCTGGAGCTGCTGACATGGAGACAGAGGGTGAGGTTGATGCTAACCATGATGCGGATTATGAGCCTTCTGGAGTGGAGCCCTCATGGGCAAAGAAGATCAAGCGCAAGATGAAGAAACTCTTCTGCATGGAGTCTCATGGATAGTATATGGCTCATGTTTCTGAGAAGAAGGCCCGGAGTCGTCACAAGGAGCTCATGCGTCAGTTGGGTGCAATAGTTGCCAGCGGATCTGAGGGAAAGATCACCGATGAGGAGGAGTGGGTTCAGCAGCACTGCCCGTGGACCAATTCAGACACCGAGCAGTTTCCTATCGATGACGGCGGTGCAAACGATCCCGCTGGGATGTGATGCTAGAGATCCTTAGTTTGGCTACCACCTAGAGCTGTAGCAGCGCTCTTTGCCTTTTTGGTGTCTCGATGCCAAAGGGGGAGACACTACTAGGGAAAACCCTAGTAGTAGCACGGGTTTTGAGGCTATCAGCAGCGCGGGCAGCCGCGCTACTACTACGGTGCTATAGCTAACTGTTAGTAGTAGCGTGGTCCGCACCCGCGCTACTACTGTTGACTATATCAGCAGCGCTTTTCTCGAACGCGCTACTATTAGTTAGCTGCAACGGTTTCCTAGGCCCTCGCTACTGCTATATCTTTCATTATTTTCCCCTCGCTTCCTACCCTGTTTCGGTTTCAATAAACAGCAATTTCTAGATACTAGGTACTACTAGATATCAATTTCATAAAGTATTATAGGTACTAGGTAGTACTCCCTCCGTTCCAAATTACTCGTCGTGGTTTTAGTCCAAACCACACAAGTAATTTGGAACGGAGGGAGTACTAGATAACAATTTCATATATAGTCAACATGCATCCTCAAGCAGTACTAGGTGATATCGATGACGAGCATCATATGTAGTTCTAGATGATATCGACGACGATCATCATATGTAGTTCTAGATGATATAGCCACACACACATATGTAGTTCTAGATGATATCGAAGATGATCATCATCCTCAAGCCTGGGCGGTGGGTGTTCCTGATAGTAATTAGGATGGCATGTCCAACACGAAGATTCTTGCCATCGAGTAATCTCTTCCACCCAACCGAGTTTAAGTGTGTGCGACTGTCCGTGTCAATGCGCTAAGTATAGGTTGTGACGGAGCCCCTTGCGGTAAGGCATAGTCCAGCTGAGCCTTCTTCATCAGACTCGATACCATAACTCACAGATAGGCTCTTTGCCAATTTCTGAATAAGAAAAACATATCGGTTAATAAATAGCCTTGCGCATACTCTTGCAAATAAGTATATATGGATTATCTACACTATTAATAGTTCCTTAGATTCTACACTAATAAGCATGTGATTGGACTCTACACTAAAGGATATCATCGACTAGATTCCACACAACATATCATTGGACTCTACACTAAGCATATCATCGGATAATCTGCATTTGTAAGTATAACATACCATATCATGTCGATCAACCATGGTACTTGTCAGGCGGGTCACGAATGGCACCCCGATAAAGTCAGCACATGGCGGAATTATGTCCCATAGGTTGCACACCTCCTCCTCGCTCATCCTCATTCTTTGATCTACAATGGCTTCATGAAGTGGGTCCTCATCATCTTCATCGAGTGGGTCCTCATTATCTTCATCATCTTCGTCATCTTCATCATCTTCCACCAGGTTGATATAATTTCTTACCGCCGCATGACGAAAACTCTGCTGGAAGTAGATGCCTAACAATTTGCCAGTTGCAAGGCTGCTGGCGCACCTTGACTTGCACAGTCGACATGGTGATGGTGGTGGTGGCGCCATTTTCCTAAAGCAATATGAGCAAAGGATTAACATCCACTTCACAGGAAAGAAAAACAGTAGCATGTGATTTTTTGGTTCTTCTTCAGTTATATTCTCATAGCTTGCTAACACCTTCTAGAATAGAACCAACAACTAGCAGGCAAATGCCAAATCTTCCACGAGAAGCAATTTGATTCTTCTTCCGCGAGAAGCAATTTGATGGACAATTATAATCCAAAGATCTAGCTAGGTGGTGCCAAATCTTCAGAGCTATCAACTAGCGTACTAAATCAACTAAATCAAGATGTTCTATAAATCAACTAAATCAACTAGCCTATTAAATCAAATTGCCTACTAAATCAACTAAATCAAAATGTTCTATAAATCAACTAAATAAACTAGCCTAAATCAACTTGCCTACTAAATCAACTAAATCAGAATGTTCTAAATCAACTAAATCAACTAGCCTACTAAATCAACTAAATCATATGAACTAAATCAAAATGTTGCATATGAACTAGCCTACTAAATCAAAATGTAGCAGGGAGGAGGGGTTGTGGATGGAGGAGGGAGGAGAGAGAAGGAGGGGCGACTGGAGGAGGGACGAGAGAGTAGGATGGAGGAGGAAGGGCGGAGCAAGGAGGGGCCGGCCAGCGACGAGTCGAGGGAGGACGGAGGAGGGCGGTATCGAGTCTAGCGAGGAGGAGGAGGTGACGGCGGTGCAGAGGGAGGAGGGTTAGGTGACGGCG
>NC_041383.1:51706282-51752470 GCF_002162155.2 Triticum dicoccoides
GGGGGGGGGGTTGAGGGGGATATCGAGTGAGTGTGAGTGTGAGTGGATCAGATAGATGAGAGCATGGGTGGTGGGAGATAGCTAGTTTTAGTAGTAGCGCGCTACAGCTAAAGGCGCTACTACTAAACTATCTAGCAGTAGCGCACTTTGAATTAACGTGCTACTGCTATGACTAGCTTTGCGGCGGGGTCATGGGAATTATAGTAGTAGCGCATCTTAGAGGAGGCGCTCTACTGCTACTTTTATTTCAGCAGCGAGTTCTGATGGAGCGCGCTACTGCTACATTGCAGCAGCGCCTTAATTTAAAACGCGCTGCTGGTAAGATCATGTGTATAAGTTTTTCCCTAGTAGTGAGGGAGTCTAGGGATTTGTTGTTGTCGAGTTGCGAGCGTGTGTTTTTGTGGCTTGTTCGCTTTGTCATTCTCGCAAACTCTTTTCTCGTCCTTTGCCTTGGTTTGGTTTGTGCTTGTGTAACCTCCCATTCATATGGTGTGAGACATATGCGACCTTATCCCTTATTATCTATGTCTGTCGAGCATGCTTATCCTGTTATTTACCTTGCTCACACCTACCCTTCTGCATCCTAAATATATGTACCTTTACTTGTTGCTAATGCTGTCGGACTATAAAATATAGGGGGAGAGTTGATCCTATTGTGTGTGCCTTGCATGCCATATGCGTCTTGATACGTCCATTTTGCATCATGCTTTTATATCAATATTAATTGCATTATGGGCTGTTATTTCACGTTATGTCACAATACTTATGGCTATTCTCTCTTATTTTACAAGGTTTACCATGAAGAGGGGGAATGCCGGCAACTGGGATTCTGGTTGAAAAAGGAGCAAATATTGGAAACCAATTCTGCACAGCTCCAAAAGTCCCATAACTCCACGGAAGTTACTTTTAGATTTAATAAGAAACTATGAGAAAAGAAAGTAACTGAGGGGGCCCACACCCTGGCCAGGAGGGTGGGGGGCGCGCCCCCCTACTGGGCGCGCGCACTACAGGAATCAGCTACTTTGCCATCTGCCACGGCAGACGGCAAAGGCAAGAACAGCGGACGACAAAGGTCTTTGCCATCTGCCGCGGACTGCAAAAGGCTCCGGCAAAGTAAGGGTCGGCAAAGAGCTACTTTGCCGTCTGCTTTCGGCGGCTGATGGCAAAGAGGCCTTTGCCATCAGCATCTGACGGCAAAGAAAGCAGACGGATGGCAAAGCCACTGGATAGGGTTAGCTCCGTTAGCCGCTAACGGGAGGCTTTGCCGTCAGCCTCCTACAATCACAGACAGCAAAGAAGTTTGTTTGTTTATTAAATAAATAAACAATCCAAGTGCAGAGGCTATAAATAAACACGACATTATCCATCCACACTTTGTTCCAAGAATCGAAGATGAACGGACAAATTTCACAATACAAAATTACAATGTTTACACATAATACATCATCCACGAAAGGACAAATTTCACAATAGGAACATGACATTATCCATCCACACTTTGTTCCAAGAACGAACGGACTCCTCTGTGCCCGTGGTCGCCGGTGCAACTAGCAGTTGCGCCCTCTCACTTCTCCTCGAGGCCGGGCCGGGGTTCAAGGCCGGCGGAGGCCAGCGGGGCTGACGGAGCCGGGGCCGATGGAGGCCGGCAGGAGAGACGGGGTGCGGAGGCCACCGCGGTCGACGAGCAATGAGACACGGAGGCAGGCGGGGGCGACGGGCGACGGGGCCGGGGCCGGCAGGCGAGATGGCGGCCAACGAGGTGGTGGCGGGCGCCGGCGGGCCGATGGAGGCCGGCGGGGGCGACGGGCGAAGTGGCCGGGGCCGGCAGTGAAGGAGGAAGTGGATGCGGCCGGCGGAAGAGGTGGTGGCCGTGGAGGCTGTATCCGGCAGGCGAGCTGTTGGCCGGCAAGGCCGGGGGTCAAGGCGGTGGCGGGTGCCGGCCGGCCGGTGTGCCGATTTGGATCGAGAGGGAGAGAAAGGAGAGAGAGAGATGTGGTGGGGTGAGGTAGGGATAAGGGACAGAGAGAGAGAGACGTGGTGGGGTGAGGTGGGACGTGGTGGGGTGATGCTGCCCTCGGGGCGTGTGCATCGTGGGTGCGTGCGTGGATGTGCGTCCGATGGGGTGTGGGTGGGGATGCCAAGTCATCGATCCGCATGATCGATCCGGGTGTTGTGCTTCTTCTTTGTCTTCCGCCCCGGCTTTGCCGGCTGCTATTTGTTCTTTGCCTGTTAAGCGGTCCCACGTCACTTCTTTGCCGTCTGCTGGCAGACGGCAAAGGTTGGACATGGCCGTCTGCTAGCAGACGACAAAGAAGTTGACCTAGCCACGCCGTGCCCCGTGGCGCCACTAGGCTCTTTGCCGTCTGCCTTTTCCCTCTTTCTCGTCAGCTGGTAGACGGCAAATAGCCAACTGATGGAAAATAGTCTCTTTGCCATCTGCCAGCTCTTTGCCGTCTGCTATCCCAAGGCAGACGACAAAGAGCCTCTTTGCCATCAGCTGGCAGACGGCAAAGAGCTGGGAGATGGCAAAGTAGCAGATTCTAGTAGTCACGCCCCTGTCTCCTAGCCCCCCTGGTGGCCCTCCGGTGCCCATCTTCTGGTATATGAGGTCTTTTACCCTGGAAAAAAATCAGAGGCAAGCTCACGGGATGAAACTCCGCCACCACGAGGCGGAACCTTGGCGGAACCAACTAGGGCTTCGGCAGAGCTGTTCTGCCAGGGAAACTTCCCTCCGGGAGGGGGAAATCATCACCAACGATCCTCTCATCGGGAGGGGGTCAATCTCCATCAACATCTTCATCAGCACCATCTCCTCTCAAACCCTAGTTCATCTCTTGTATCCAATCTTGTATCCAAAACCACAAATTGGTACACGTGGGTTGCTAGTAGTGTTGATTACTCCTTGTAATTGATGCTAATTGGTTTACTTGGTGGAAGATCATATGTTCAGATACTTTATGCATATTAATACTCCTCTGATTATGAACATGAATATGCTTTGTGAGTAGTTCCGTTTGTTCCTGAGGATATGGGTGAAGTCTTGCTATTAGTAGTCATGTGAATTTGGTATTCGTTTGATATTTTGATGAGATGTATGTTGTCTCTCCTCTAGTGGTGTTATGTGAACATCGACTACATGAAACTTCACCATTATTTGGGCCTAGAGGAAGGCATTGGGAAGTAATAAGTAGATGATGGGTTGCTAGAGTGACAGAATCTTAAACCCTAGTTTATGCGTTGCTTCGTAAGGGGCTGATTTGGATCCATATGTTTCATGCTGTGGTTAGGTTTACCTTAATACTTCTTTTGTAGTTGCGGATGCTTGCAATAGGGGTTAATCATAAGTGGGATGCTTGTCCAAGTAAGGGCAGTACCCAAGCACCGGTACACCCACATATCAAATTATCAAAGTACCGAACGCGAATCATATGAGTGTGATGAAACTAGCTTGACGATAATTCCCATGTGTCCTTGGGAGCGTTTTTCTCATTATAAGAAATTGTCCAGGCTTGTCCTTTGCTACAAAAAGGATTGGGCCACCTTGCTGCACCTTATTTACTTTCATTGCTTGTTACCCGTTACAAATTATCTTATCAGAAAACTATCTATTACCTATAATTTCAGTGCTTGCAGAAAATACCTTACTGGAAACCGCTTATCATTTCCTTCTGCTCCTCGTTGGGTTCGACACTCTTACTTATCGAAAGGACTAAGATAGATCCCCTATACTTGTGGGTCATCAAGACTCTTTTGTGGCGCCGTTGCCGGGGAGTGAAGCGCCTTTGGTGAGTGGAACTTGGTAAGGAAACATTTATATAGTGTGCTGAAATTTCCTGTCACTTGTTACTATGGAAACTAATCCTTTGAGGGGCTTGTTCGGGGTATCTTCGCCCCAACCAGTAGAGCAAAGAGTTGCTCCTCAACCCACTGAACCTACTGAAAATGTTCACTTTGAAATTCCTTCGGGTATGATAGAGAAACTGCTAGCTAATCCCTTTGCAGGAGATGGAACATTGCATCCCGATTTACACCTTATCTTTGTGGATGAAGTTTGTGGATTATTTAAGCTTGCAGGTACTCCAGATGATGTTGTCAAGAGGAAGGTTTTCCCTTTATCTTTGAAGGGAGATGCATTGACATGGTATAGGCTATGTGATGATACAGTATCTTGGAACTATAAACGATTGAAGTTGGAATTTCACCAGAAGTTCTATTCTATGGACCTTGTTCACCGTGATCGTAATTACATATATAATTTGTGGCCTCGCGAAGGAGAAAGCATCACTCAAGCTTGGGGGAGGCTTAAGTTAATGTTATATTCATGCCCCAATCATGAGCTCTCAAGAGAAATGATTATTCAAAATTTTTATGCTCGGCTTTCTCTCAATGATCGCACCATGCTCGATACTTCTTGTGCTGGTTCTTATATGCTAAAGACTACTGAATTCAAGTGGGACTTATTGGAAAGAATTAAACGCAACTCTCAAGATTTGGGTTCCGACGATTGTAAGGAGTCAGATATAACACCTAAGTTTGATTGTGTTAAATCTTTTATGGATACCGATGCTTTTCGTGGATTTAGCGCTAAATATGGACTTGACTCTGAGATAGTAGCTTCTTTCTATGAATATTTTGCTGCCCACGTTGATCTCCCTAAGGAGAAGTGGTTTAAATATAATCCTCCCACTGAAGTAAATGTAGTTGCACCTATTATAGTTGAAGAAAAGATTATCACTTATAATGATCCTATTGTTCCTACTACTTATGTTGAGAAACCACCTTTTCCTGTTAGAATGAAGGACCATGCTAAAGCTTCAACTGTTTTTCGTAAGAGTAATACTAGAACTTATACACCTCCTGAGCAAATTAAAGTTGAACCTAGTATTGCTATTGTTAAAGATCTCTTGGATGATAATATAGATGGGCATGTTATTTATTTCTGTGATGAAGCTGCTAATATTGCTAGACCAGATGCTAAGATACATAGACCTGTTGTAGGCATGCCTGTTGTTTCTGTTAAAATAGGAGATCATTATTATCATGCCTTATGTGATATGGGTTCTAATGCTAGTGCAATACCTATTTCCTTATACCAAGAAATTATGCATGATATTGCACCCGCTAAAATAGAAGGTATTGATGTTACTATTAAGCTTGCCAATAGAGATACTATTTCACCAGTTGGAATTGTTAGAGATGTTGAAGTCTTGTGTGGGAAAGTTAAATACCCTGCTGATTTCCCTGTTCTGGGTTCCCCACAAGATGACTTTCGTCCCATTATATTTGGTAGACCCTTCTTGAATACTGTTAATGCTAGGATTGATTGTGAAAAGGATATTGTTACGATTGGCTTGGATGATATGACTCATGAGTTTAATTTTGCTAAATTCCGTAGACAATCCCGTGATAAAGAATTACCTAGTAAAGATGAAATAATTGGTCTTGCTTCTATTGCCGTGCCTCCTACTGATCCGTTAGAACAATATTTGCTAGACCATGAAAATAATATGTTTATGAATGAAAGAAGGGAAATAGATGAAGTATTCCTTCAGCAGGTTCCTATCTTGAAACACAACTTACTTGTTGAAATCCTAGGGGATCCTCCTCCACCCAAGGGTGATCCCGTGTTTGAGCTCAAACCATTACCCGATAATCTTAAATATGCTTATCTTGATGAAAAGAAGATATATCCTGTTATTATTAGTGCTAACCTTTCAGAGCAGGAAGAGGAAAGATTATTGAAAACTCTGAAGAAGCATTGTGCTGCTATTGGATATACTCTGTGTGATCTTAAGGGCACTAGTCCCACTCTATGCCAACACAAAATTAAAGTGGAGAAAGATACCAAACCCGTTAGAGATCCTCAACGACGATTAAACCCTAAGATGAAATAAGTGGTAAGAAAGGAGATACTAAAGCTCCTTGAGGCAGGTATAATTTATCCCATTGCTGATAGTGAATGGGTAAGCCCTGTCCATTGTGTCCCGAAAAAGGGAGGTATTACTGTTGTTCCTAATGTTAAAGATGAATTGATTCCGCAAAGAATTATTACAGGTTGTAGGATAGTAATTGATTTCCGTAATTAAATAAAGCTACTAAGAAATATCATTACCCTTTACCTTTTATTGATCAAATGCTAGAAAGACTATCCAAACATACACATTTCTGCTTTCTAGATGGTTATTCTGGTTTCTCTCAAATACCTGTGTTAGTGGAAGATCAATCAAAAACTACTTTTACTTGCCCTTTTGGTACTTTTGCTTATAGACATATGCCTTTTGGTTTATGTAATGCACCTGCTACCTTTCAAAGATGCATGATAGCTATATTCTCTGACTTTTGTGAAAATATTTGTGAGGTATTCATGGATGACTTCTCAGTCTATGGATCTTCTTTTGATGATTGCTTGAGAAACCTTGATCGAGTTTTGTAGAGATGTGAAGACACTAGTGTCGTGGAATTGTCACGTTAGATGTCCTCGTGAAAGGACTTAGTTGTGGAGCCATCACAACTAGGAAGCTTGAAGGGGTTAATCGGGACAAGGGACACGAGAGGTTTTATACTAGTTCGGACCCTTACGGTGAAGGTAAGGCCTACGTCTAGTTGGGTTGGTATTGATGTTTCGATGACTAGAGAGTGAGATACGCTATGCCCGGCTCTCAATGAGTTGTTTCTTGCCCTAAGCCGCCAGCAGGTCATCCCCTTATATACACGGGTTGACGCCCCGCGGCTTACAGAGTCCCGGCCGGCTTATAAACAGTGTCCGGCTCGGTGACTAGTTAAGTCTACCTTGTGATACAAGTCATATTACTATGGCGGTTTACTACAACGGGCCTTAAGTCGCCTGTGGGCCTTAAGCCCTCTATGAACCGCCATCTTCATGTTTGGTCTTGGGCTTCTTTCTGGTGAGTCCTCTTTGCATAACCTGGCCCCTCCTGGGCGGCTTACACAAATAGTTATATCCCCAACATTAGGCCCCGAATTGATTTGAACCTGTTCATGTCAATCTTAAAATACCTTATGGAACTGTCCTTCAGTCTTTTGTCTTGCGCGAAAATTTTAACCCGCCGTGACGTCATCATCTGGATCCGGGTTAAATCACCATGACGTCATCTTCAATAAAACTTATTTTTACTCCATCATATCCTCCAACGGATCTTTGCCTTTACTGACCATCCCGAGAATCGAGGCGTCAGTAAATTTTATCTCCTCGTTTCTCGCGCCGCCTCAGTTATCCTTCTCTTATAAATAGGCACGACCCCGGTCTTCCCATTTCCTCCTTCCGGTCATCTTCCTCCTCTTGCTGCTCTCGAGCTCCACCGCCGCCGCTGTCGAGTTTCTTGTCTTCACTGTCCCAGGCTGCTGCATCAACCTGAATCGGATCAAAAAACAACAGTGAACTCCCGCAGCCCATCTAGATCCGTAAGTTCCCTTCCCTTCCTTGCTCAGATCCACATTAGATCTTCCTCGAGTTTGTCGGAGTTCATCACCATTAGAACCAAACCCTGGTTAGTTCTCTTCTTAGATGCCTCTTCTGATCTAAGAATGATATAAAATGGCCGCGGTAGTTGTTTTCGCACTTGTTTTGGATATAAATCAGATCCCTTTCTCTGCCTAAGAGCCTCATTCGAGCTTATGAACAGGTTTGCATCAGCTTTTAGGTCTAGAAAATTTTCTTATCAGAACAGATCTTTGATCTCCAACAACAGTAGCAAATTATGAAACCTGTTTGTATCACCCGGAAAACTGCTTCTGTTGAATACGCTTAAACTCAACTGCCTATGTAGCCAGTTCAAATAGAGAACACTGATCTGTTAACCTTACTTGCTTCTTATGACCTTAAGAGGTTTGAACTGCTTTTGATACATGTGGCGGCTTAGACACTGTTGCACAGCTATCCTTATATCATTAGGCCCCTTATTAAGCCGCCACCTTGAATAATTAAGATATTTCTTCCGGGTTAAAATTGAACCGGATCTTCTTATTTTGTCATAGGCCAATTGTTGTCATGGTTCCTAAGGCTGCCAAGGCCCCTGTGACCTGCAATTGGGTCCCATCCATAGTTACCAAGAGTAAACTGGTTGAGTTCGTGAAATTTGGCCACCTGCCAAAAAAGGAGGTCATGTCTTATCGTGCCCCTGACCCGTCTGAAGAGAGGCCTCAACCCAAAGAAGGGGAGGTAATAATTTTTACGGATCATATGAGCCGGGGATTTGCTCCTCCCGGCTCAAAATTCTTCAGGGAGGTTTTGAATTTCTTTGACCTTAGACCTCAAGACATCGGACCCAATTCCGTGTCAAATATTTGCAATTTTCAAGTCTTTTGCGAAGTGTATCTGGGAGAGGAGCCAAGCCTGCTTTTGTTCAGAGAACTTTTTTACTTGAATCGGCAAAATGAACGCACCAACGGGCTAGTCTTGAGCTTGGCGGCATCTCAATCCAGCGACGGAGGGACTGCCTTTTTCCTTATGCCGAGCTGCCGAGTCACCCAAAGGATTGGAACCAAACGTGGTTCTACTATCAGGACACTTCTCCGGCTGATGAGAAGCCTCTGCCCGGCTTTCACGCCCTGCGCCTTGAGTCCAACCATCCGCTAGCAGACAAACTGACGGCCGTTGAGCGTCTGCCTCTCAATCCTACCATCAAGAAGATCAAAGCTCTCTTGGGAAACGGTTTAAACGATATCGATCTGGTCCGAGTCTGGGTCACTTGGCGAGTACTTCCATTAAGCCGTCGTTCCGGCTTAATGTGTACTTACACAGGCGAAAAGGATGACCCGTTACGCCATAGTCCTGACGACTTACCAGATGATGTGGTGGACGCTACAACCCAATCGCTGCTGAAGGAGGGCACTGTGATGAGTAACACCTTCGGCTTACTTCCCTTTTGCAAGAAGAACCCGGCCCCTGCAGTAAGTTATCAATCTTAATAAATACTCTTTGCTATATTATACCTTTTTTGTACTCATAATTCCTTATCCTTTTCCACAGGCCGATGATAACTTTTGGAAGGTCAAATATGATCACGAGGCTGCCAAACAAGCCAGGACGACCAAGAAAACCGAAAGGAAAGCCGCCAAGACGGGAACCTCAAAGAAGAAGAAACCCAGCGCCTCCGACTTACTCAAATTGGGTGATTCTTCTTCGGATGATGAAGAGGTAATCTTTAAATTTTCTTAATTCCCTTGTCATTACCTGACTAACATTCTATCCCTTCAGGAGGATACAAGGAACAGTCAAGCAGTTGATGAAGAGGTAACTATAATCTCCTCCGACTCAGAGCCTTTGCCAAGGCAAAAGATCCGAAGGGTGACCCGAAAAGTAAGATTTTCACATCCTCTTGCTTACCAAGATCCTCAATTTCTTTTGAAGCAACAACAACTTGAGAACCGGAGGCAGGCCCGGAACAACAAGGATGCAGAACTCTCCTCCGGCTTACCTGACGTAACTAGGAAGCGTCGGACTGAGGTTATCTCCGATTTACATTCCGTTTTACCTTTAGCGGGCTTAATTCGTCAACCTCTCAATTCGTCTGACTCCAAATATCAGGATACCTCTCCTTCTTCCGGCGAATCCATGCAATCAAACATGCCGGCTTTCAAAACTGCTTCCGGGTAATGTAACCTTATGTACCTTGAGCTTTACTTTACCCATGCTTTAGTATTCATCCTTCTGCCTTTGTTAACAACATGCAAGTGAAACCCAGCAAGAGGGCAAAGAAGAATAAGCCGTCCCAAGACCCGATTGTAACTGAACCGGTGATTAATTCGTCTGCTCCAGACAGCTCTACCCATCAGCCACCAGAACCGGCCTCTGACATTCCAGTGCCAACTTATGACCCGCCTGCTGAAGATACTCTCAACAGCTGCGATAACCCGGAAGCTCCAAGCCCGGTCAAGACGTCTGAATCGGAAGTTGAGTTTGTGAAAAATCAGTTTGTTGAACCGGGGCGGCCTGCTGTCCTTGCCAAATGTTCTGCCAAGGAAGAACTCACTGAACGCCGAAAGGCCAAGCAGGACATTACTGATTATACTCACTTAAGCATTGGTGATATAGTCTCGGGCTATCTGAATCAAGTGCATAATAGCCGTGACCTGGAAATTGACATGGTGAAACAAATACAGCAGAAATCTGAGGTATAACTTATACTATTTAGCTGAATCTTACATACTGTACCAGCCCCCAAGTCTATTGCTTATGAATAAATATGCTGTAGACTTAGAAATCTGCTTTACTTGTTAGTTTATCTGGTTCAAAGAGAATATATTTAACCCGGTTATAACATGATAGTTTTAAATTTGCAATATACATTAGCCCCCAAGGGTCAAGTATCTTTACTTATAAAGTGCTTGAGACTTAATATGTGTGACCCGGTATGATAGGTTTATAATTCTTCAGCATACATTAGCCCCCAACTGCCAAGTATCTTTACTTGTAAAGTGCTTGGGACTTGAATGTTATCTTACCGTGATCCTTACCATAACCTGGTGTCAATGCAGGCCACCATAAGTCAATTTGAATCCGAGCTTGCTGTCCTGATGAGTCGTTTGGAAACTCAAGAACTTGAAACTCAGAAGGCCAACTCCAAATTTGAATTCAGTGTCTCTGAAAATGAGAAGTTGAAGAAAAATTTTGAGTCAGAGAAGAAAGCTTGGGCTGATGAGAATGCTTCACTGGTGACTCGGGCCGAGACAGCAGAAGCATCTCTTGCAAAAGCAACAACCGAGCTGTCTGACTTAAAACGACAGATATCTCAAATGGTCTCAGCCATCTTCGGTAAGTTACTCTGCAAAACCTCAAACATTGTAACCTTACAATGACTATTGTAATAATTACTTCCGGCTGACTGTTATGCTTGTGCACACACAGGCCCTAGGAGTACCAACCTTAAGAAAAACATGTTGATCAAGCTTAAAGCAGTTTACACCTTAGTGGAACAGCTGTACTCCAGGTCACAACGTGCCCTGGATGTTGTAGCCTTATCAAACACCCCTCCCCGCCTCTTACAAGACGTGTTGAAGCATCTCGCTGTGCTACCTCAGCGAATTTAGGATTTAAGGCGGTCATCCGCAAGAGCCAGAGCCGTAGCCGCATTGAGCCGGGCAAAAGCATGGCTTCCAGAGTTAGACCCGGCCGACCTTGCTCTTGGATACCCCAGTCGGAAGGAGGACGACACTGTATTTGATGATCATGACTTTATCGCCTGTGTCAAAGTCATACGTCCTGTGGCAACCCTCATTGGGAACGATACTGACCTCACCAAGTACTCTCCGGGCTATGACAGTGAGAACTGGAGAATTCCAAACATTCCATATGATGAAGTCAGCCTGATCCCTCCTATTCGTAAGCATACTTTTGCCCCTGAAGTGGACCCAGCCGGTTTAATAGATGATGAAGCTGAGTTTGAAGCTTTGAGCGGCATTGACTGGGCCTCGTCAACTTTCCAGGACAAGACAGCTGACGGATAAGCGGAGAAGGATAACCCGGAGTCTTCAAACCCGCCGAAGAAGTAAGTTGCCAGGTGTTGTGCAAAAACAATGCTTCATTTGTTCAGACTCGAGGAGTCTTGTAATAGGGTAGAAAAAACTTCTCAATATTTGTCATGCCTTTCACGCATGTTCCGAGCGCTTAGTCACTTTCGTAAGCCACTATTGCTATAGATTTCGGGCTTACATTTAACCCTTTATTCCTTTGACGTTTAAATTTTGCTTGCCTTATCCTGCACACGAAACAAACAAAAGTTCCCTTGGCGGTTTATCGCGCCGGGGGTCACATAAAGTATTGATAACCCGGAACACAAACCAAAGGCATCATATACAGGCCGGTTTATGACTATATAATAGCATACCTGCGATCCCTTTGATAATCTTTCCTGCTTACATGATGTTCATCTGGCACTTAACAACCTGGGAGGACCAAAATTTAAACCGGAAGAGACGAAAACCATCTCATAATGCTTTCCAGAAGGTCTCAAGATATTCAAAATAGTTATACTTATGATGAATAATAAATAACATTCACAGGCTTCTGATTCGAGTACGATCAGTAAACCGTTCCAAAGGGGTTAAGCTGAGATTTGGATACGATCATATAGCCTCCAGTGGCTTTGGCGATGCCGATCAAGTGGGTATCGACAGCTATGTTCTCTTTGGTTTGGATACGACCCATGTTTGAACAGGAAGCCCCCAAGTGACCATAAGAGTTGTTTAATGACGCTGATTCGAATATGATCCACGTCAAGCCCAAATGGGTTAAGCTGTGATTCAAATATGATCAAGAAGCCCCCAAGTGGGTTTGGCAGTATGCCGATCAAGCGGGTATCGACAGCTATGTTCTCTTTGGTTCGAATACGACCTATGTTTGAACAGGAAGCCCCCAAGTGATCATGGCTAGATTCAAATATGATCATAAGCCGGACCAAAGGGAAAGCCGGATTCAGATATGATCCGCTCCTTGTTGGTAGTGTCCACCACCTAATAAAGAAGACATAAAAACATTCTTTATGGGAAAAAAGTACAGAGGTCCTGCTTTATTGCTTTATATAATATGTACATCGTCAAAAGTGTATACATCTTAAGAGCCGGTGGCTCAAGTATAGTAAGGCCGAAGATGGGCGATATTCCACGGCCGGCGGGTCTCCTCCTCCGACTTACATGAGTCCTTGTGCTCTCGAATATCAATGAGGTAGTATGACCCCTTGTTCAGATTCTTGCTGACCACAAAGGGTCCTTCCCAAGGAGGAGATAGCTTGTGCATGTCAGATTGATCCTGGATGAGCCGGAGCACCAAATCACCTTCCTGAAAGGTTCTGCTCTTGACCCGGCGACTGTGATAACGATGCAGGTCTTGCTGGTAAATCGCCGAGCAGGCTATTGCCAAGTCTCGCTCCTCATCCAACAAGTCAAGTGCCTCCTGACGAGCCTTTTTGTTGTCTGCCTCAACATAAGCCGCCACACGAGGTGAGTCGTGTCGGATGTCACTTGGTAGAACTGCCTCTGCTCCATAGACCATGAAAAAAGGTGTGTAACCCGTAGATCTATTAGGCGTAGTGTTGATGCTCCATAATACAGAGGGTAACTCCTCCACCCAGCAACCCGGAGTCTGTTTTAAGGGGACAAAGAGCCGGGGCTTAATACCCTTCAGTATCTCTTGATTAGCTCTTTCTGCTTGGCCATTGGATTGAGGATGAGCAACAGCCGAAACATCAAGCCGGATATGTTCTCGTTGACAGAACTCTTCCATGGCTCCCTTGGAAAGATTAGTACCATTATCAGTTATAATGCTATGTGGGAAACCAAAATGAAAGATCACCTTTTTCATGAACTCAACCGTTGTGGCCGCATCACACTTACTGACTGGCTCCGCCTCAACCCACTTTGTAAACTTATCCACTGCCACCAGGAGATGTGTGTTTTTATCCTTAGACCTTTTGAAGGGTCCAACCATGTCAAGCCCCCAGACTGCAAACGGCCAAGTAATTGGGATCATCCTTAATTCTTGAGCCGGCACATGAGCACGTCGTGAGAAATTCTGACAACCGTCACATTTACTGACCAGATCCACCGCATCAGCATGAGCCATGAGACAGTAGAAACCATGACGTAAAGCCTTGGCCACAAGAGATTTTGAGCCGGCATGATGACCACAATCTCCTTCATGAATCTCACGAAGTATCTCTTGTCCTTCTGCAGGCGACACACAGCGTTGAAACGCCCCTGTTACACTGCAATGACGCAACTCACCATTAACAATCGTCATGGATTTGGATCGTCTGATAATTTGTCCTGCCAAAGTTTCATCCTCCGGTAACTCTCCCTGTGTCATGTAGGCCAAATATGGCACTGTCCAATCCGGGATAACATGAAGAGCTGCCACCAGCTAGGCCTCCTGGTCTGGCACTGCTAGTTCTTCCTCGGTAGGCACCTTGACAGAAGGGTTATGCAAAACATCAAGAAAGGTGTTAGGTGACACCGGCTTACGTTGAGATCCCAGCCGGCTTAAAGCATCAGCCGCCTCATTCTTCCTTCGATCAATGTGCTCCACTTGATAACCTTTGAAATGTCCAGCCACAACATCTACTTCACATCGATAAGCCGCCACGAGAGGATCCTTGGAATCCCACTTGCCTGACACCTGTTGAGCCACGAGATCTGAGTCGCCTAGACACCTTACCCGACTTAAGTTCATCTCCTTGGCCATCCGGAGACCATGGAGTAAGGCCTCATACTCAGCTGCATTATTAGTACATGGGAACATAAGCCGGAGTACATAACGAAATTTGTCACCTCGAGGGGAAGTTAAAACAATTCTAGCCCCCGAGCCTTCTAGGTGCCTGGACCTGTCAAAGTGAATAGTCCAATATGTGTTATCTGGCTTCTCCTCAGGTGCCTGCAACTCTGTCCAATCATTGATAAAGTCCACCAAGGCCTGAGACTTAATAACAGTACGTGGCATGTACTTCAAACCATGAGGCCCAAGCTCGACAGCCCACTTGGCGACTCGTCCTGTGGCCTCCCTATTCTGGATGATGTCTCCCAAAGGGGCGGAACTTACCACAGTTATATGATGACCTTGAAAGTATTGCTTCAACTTCCGATTGGCCATAAACACTCCGTAAACGAGTTTCTGCCAATGTGGATACCTTAGTTTAGACTCAATGAGCACCTCACTGGTATAATAAACCGGCCATTGAACCGGATGCTCCTTGCCAGCTTCCTTACGCTCCACCACGATGGCGACACTAACCGCTCGTGAATTAGCAGCCACATATAACGGCAATGGCTCTCTGTCAATGGGAGCCGCAAGAGCCGGTGGTTCAGACAATTGCCTCGTCAAGTCTTCAAAGGCAGCATCCGCAGCATCACTCCAGACAAAAGTGTCAGTTTTCTTCATCATCTGATATAATGGAAGGGCCTTCTCACCTAACCGGCTTATGAACCGGCTTAAAGTGGCAACACGACCCGCCAGACACTGAACATCATTGATGCACGCCGGCTTAGCCAGAGAGGTAATTGCCTTAATCTTCTCTGGATTAGCTTCAATGCCTCTGTTTGACACCAGAAAACCTAAGAGCTTACCCGCAGGTACACCAAACACACACTTGGCCGGGTTAAGCATCATCTTGTAAACCCGGATATTATCAAAGGTCTCTTTCAGGTCAGATATCAAGGTTTCCTTTTCTCTGGACTTCACCACAATGTCATCTACGTAAGCATGAACATTACGCCCAATTTGATCGTGAAAACAGTTCTGCACACACCGCTGATAAGTCGCCTGGGCACTTTTGAGTCCAAATGGCATAGGTACATAACAGAAGGCTCCAAACGGAGTAATGAAAGTTGTCTTCTCCTGGTCCTTAACTGCCATCTTGATCTGATGATAGCCAGAGTAAGCATCCAAGAAGCTCAAACATTCATAACCCACCGTAGCATCAATGATTTGATCAATACGGGGGAGAGCAAAGGGATCAGTCGGACAAGCCTTGTTTAAGTCCGTGTAATCCACACACATCCGCCAAGTGCCGTTCTTCTTGAGCACTAACACCGGGTTAGCCAACCACTCCGGGTGAAAAACTTCAAAGATAAACCTGGCCGCTAAGAGCCGGGCGACCTCTTCCCCAATAGCTTTCCGTCTCTCTTCGTTGAACCATTGGAGAAACTTCCTGACCGGCTTATACTTTGGATCAATATTGAGAGTGTGCTCAGCGAGTTCCCTCGGTACACCCGGCATGTCAGAAGGTTTCCATGCAAAGATGTCCCGGTTCTCACGGATGAACTCGATGAGCGCGCTTTCCTATTTAGGATACAAATTGGCACTAATACTGAACTGCTTAGAGGCATCTCCTGGGGTAAAGTCAACAAGCTTTGTCTCAGCGGCCGATTTAAACTTCAACGCCGGGTCATGCTCAGTAGTTGGTTTCTTGAGGGAGGTCATATCCGCCGGGTCAACATTGTCTTGATAAAATTTGAGCTCCTCCGCGGCACAGGCAGACTCAGCGTAAGCCGCGTCGCCTTCTTCACATTCCAAGGCCACCTTTCGACTCCCATGCACAGTGATGGTGCCCTTGTAACCTGACATCTTGAGCTGTAAGTAAATGTAACACGGCCGTGCCATGAATTTAGCATAAGCATGTCGCCCAAACAGAGCGTGATATGGACTCCTGATTTTAACCACTTCAAACGTCAATTTCTCAGCCCTGGAATCATACTCATCCCCAAAAGCCACCTCCAATTCAATCTTGCCAACTGGGTAAGCCGACTTGCCGGGAACCACCCCATGGAAAACAGTGTTGGATGTTCTCAGATTCTTCTCAGTCAACCCCATGCGCTGAAGAGTCTCGTAATAGAGGATATTGATGCTGCTACCTCCGTCCATGAGTACCTTAGTCAATTTATATCCACCAACCTGGGGTGCTACCACCAAGGCTAACTGACCCGGATTATCGACTCATGGAGGGTGATCCTCTTTGCTCCATATAATGGGTTGCTCTGACCATCTCAAATAACGAGGAATTGCCGGCTCAATAGAATTTACGGCCCTCTTATGAACCTTCTGGTCACATTTGCATAAGCTAGTGGTAAACACATGGTACTGCCCACCGCTCAACTGTTTCGGATGGCTTTGATAACCCGACTGTTGCTGCTGTTGCCCTCCCTAACCAGACTGCTGTTGATTATTTCCACCTGGAGGTCCCTGAAAACCGGAGTTTGAGCCGCCGCCCGGGCCATGAAAACCGCCAGCCCCTGAACCGCCGCCAGATCCATGACTGCCATCAAAGGTATTGGAATTTTTAAACGCCTTCATGATCGCGCAATCTTTCCACAGGTGTGTAGTGGGGTGCTCCCGGGTGCCGTGCTTCAGGCAGGGCTCATTGAGTAGCTGCTCAAGAGATGGGCCTGACCCGCAGGATCGAGGCCACTTACCCTTATGTCTCTGATTGTTACCCTGTGCATTAGCGTTGGCTACAAACTCCGGGTTACCGTCCGCCTTACGCTTATTACCGCTTTGATTCACCGGGTTGTGCTGTTGACCCTTTCCATTGCCGTTCCTTTTTCCCTTCCCTGTCTTCTCATCGTCCGACGCGAGATCCTTGGTACTATCATAATCGGCATATTTGACTAAATCCGCCATTAGCGTACCCATATCCTTGCAGTCACTTTTAAGGCGCCCCAGTTTCTGCCTCAGCGGCTCAAAGCTGCAATTCTTCTCCAACATAAGGACCAGAGCCGGCATCCATCTTATCAGATGAATGAATTATCTCCTTAACTCGGTGTACCCAATGTGTGGTGGATTCACCCTCTCCCTGCTTACAATTTGTCAAGTCCACAATCGACATAGATTGCTTACAGGTGTCCTTGAAGTTCTAGATGAAACGGGCTTTCAACTCTTCCCACGAACCAATGGAATTGGGTGGAAAACCTTTTAACCAAGACTGGGCCATTCCATCTAACATCATGGTGAAGTATTTAGCCATTGCTGTGTCACTGACTTCCAACAGCTTCATGGCCATCTCATAACTCTCGATCCATGCTCCAGGCTATAAGTCGGCCGTGTAATTTGGCACCTTTCGAGGTCCCTTGAAGTCCTTGGGCAGGCGCACGTTGCGCAAAGCCGGTACCAAACAAGGAACACCACCGGTTCTAGTGGCTACTCCCATCTCAACAGAAGTCGTTGGATACTCCGGAATATCCTGATGAGCCGCCTGTTGAGCCGCCAGCTGAGCCGCCAGCTCGTTCTCCTGACGTACTCGGTCTTGCACCGGGTTATAGCCACCATGTTGGTTACGGCGCTGGGCGTTGCTTGACAAAGCTTCAGATTCCATGTGCCTGCTGTAACTCGGGCTCCAGTTCTGACGAGGCGGTGCTAACCAAGGCGGAGGAGTTGAATGAATCCTATCCCGACTATAAGAATAGGTCTCTTGCTGAGCCAGGGCCGTCTGAACAAGTTCCCTGATTCTCCAGGTCTCCACCGCTGTTGGATCATCACCGTCCACTGGGAGAGCCGCCAGACGCGTTGATGCTGCGATTAAGTTCTCCATGGGGTTGGAAAAGTGACCCGGCGGTATCGGCACATAACGTGGTGGCGCCATGTTTCCATGAGGAGGTACCATCTCCCGAGGCTGAGCCGGTCCCCCTATTCCGGCTGTCATAAACTGATTTGCATCTGGCGGGTTACTTGGGCCGGCTCCGGGTGTAGCAAACAGAACCCGAGGGTCATAATTCGGAGGTAAACGGGATTGGGTCTTCTGGTGTCTCCTCCTCATTACCTCATTGGACGCGTTTAAGCTCATTGTGAGCTGGTAAGCTTCTGAATGCAACCGTTGTGCCCGAGCATCGAGAGCCGCCCGCTCCGTAGCTAGTCTAGTATCCTCAGCTGCCAAGGCCTCCTTGGCCTGAGCTATCTCCTCACATACCCGTGCTACCTCTGTGTCATGCTCATCTTTGTTCGCAGGGATAACCGTGGCGGTTAACAGGGCCGTAAGCTTGTCCATGAGGTCTATCAGCACCTGAGCCGGTGGGCGCACAGGGCCACCTGCCCCGGCTGTCCCTATCCCGGACATAATTGCCGCAACGGCTGTAGAGTTTTGGCCGGGTTGAGTCCCAGCCATGAAGACTCCTGCCCAATTCGGCGACTCACAGGGGTCTGGAATACTGAAGCCATCGGAACAGCCCCCAAGCACGCCATCTTGTACTTGATACAACAAATCTGTTGAACCGGCGGACGTATCACCGTCAGAGAGGACGGCCGTCTCACCACCATCTTCAGGTCCTTCAAAAAGCTGTTCTCCGTGGACGCAGCCCACAAAGACACGCTTCATGTCGGGTTGAGCTCGGGCGGATTTCGCATGCTGAGCCGTCTCGACAAGGTCGGTGCAGTTGTCCGGCTCAGGTCCCGGCTCACCAATCCGGCCGATGAAGACGTGGATCCCTCCGAAGGGGACCCGGTACCCATACTCAATTGAGTCGGTGTCAGGGCCCCCGCCTTCGTCGTTGATGTAGATCTTGCTGCGACGACTCTTGGTCATCCGGCCCACTGCGTATCCCTTGAGCCCTTCGAAGTTGCCCTTCAAGAACTCAAATCCACCGTACGCTGGCCCCACGGTGGGTGCCAACTGTCGTGGAATTGTCACGTCAGATGTCCTCGTGAAAGGACTTAGTTGTGGATCCATCACAACTAGGAAGCTTGAAGGGGTTAATCGGGACAAGGGACACGAGAGGTTTTATACTAGTTCGGCCCCTTACGGTGAAGGTAAGGCCTACGTCTAGTTGGGTTGGTATTGATGTTTCGATGACCAGGGAGCGAGATACGATATGCCCGGCTCTCGATGAGTTGTTTCTTGCCCTAAGCCGCCAGCAGGTCGTCCTCTTATATACACGGGTTGACTCCCCGCGGCTTACAGAGTCCCGGCCGTGTTATAAACAGTGTCCGACTCGGTGACTAGTTAAGTATACCTTATGATACAAGTCATATTACTGTGGCGGTTTACTACAACGGGCCTTAAGTCGCCTTTGGGCCTTAAGCCCTCTATGAACCGCCATCTTCATGTTTGGTCTTCGGCTTCTTTCTGGTGAGTCCTCTTTGCATAACCCGGCCCCTCCTGGGCGGCTTACACAAATAGTTATATCCCCAACAACTAGTCTCGTCCTAAATTGCGAAAAGTGTCACTTTATGGTTAATGAAGGCATTGTCTTGGGGCATAAATTTTTTGAAAGAGGTATTGAAGTTGATAAAGCTAAAGTTGATGCTATTGAAAAGATGCCATGTCCCAAGGACATTAAAGGTATAAGAAGTTTCCTTGGTCATGCCGGTTTTTATAGAAGGTTCATTAAGGAATTTTCAAAAATCTCTAGGCCTCTGACTAATTTATTGGAAAAAGATATTCCTTTTGTCTTCGATGATGATTGTGTAGAAGCATTTGAAATACTTAAGAAAGCTTTGATCAGTGCACCTATTGTTCAGCCACCTGATTGGAATTTACCCTTTGAAATTATGTGTGATGCTAGTGATTATGCTGTAGGTGATGTTCTAGGGTAGAGAGTCGATAAGAAATTAAATGTTATTCAATATGCTAGCAAGACTCTTGATACTGCCCAGAGAAATTATGGTACTACTGAAAAAGAATTCTTAGCAGTCGTATTTGCTTGTGATAACTTCAGACCTTACATTGTTGATTCTAAAGTTACTATTCACACTGATCACGCTACTATTAGATATCTTATGGAAAAGAAAGATGCTAAACCTAGACTTATTAGATGGGTCCTCTTGGTTCAAGAATTTGATTTACATATTATCAATAGAAAGGAAGTTGAGAACCCCGTTGCAGACAACTTGTCTAGGCTAGAGAATGTTCTTGATGACCCACTACCTATTGATGATAGCTTTCCTGATGAACAATTAGCGGTCATTAATGCTTCTCGTACTGCTCCATGGTATGCTGATTATGCTAATTACGTTGTTGCTAAATTTATACCACCTAGTTTCACATACCAGCAAAAGAAAAAGTTCTTTTATGATTTAAGACATTACTTCTAGGATGAAACACACCTTTATAAAGGAGTAGATGGCGTTATTAGACGTTGTGTACCCGAGCATGAACAGGAACAGATCCTACGCAAGTGTCACTCCGAACCATATGGAGGACACCACGGTGGAGACAGAACTGCACATAAGGTATTGCAATCCGGTTTTTATTGGCCTACTCTCTTCAAAGATGCCCGTAAGTTTGTCTTGTCTTGTGATGAATGTCAAATAATTGGTAATATTAGTAGACGTCAAGAAATGCCTATGAATTATTCTCTTGTTATTGAACCATTTGATGTTTGGGGCTTTGATTATATGGGACCTTTTCCTGCCTCTAATGGATATACACATATTTTAGTTGATGTTGATTACATTACTAAGTGGGTAGAAGCTATTCCAACTAGTAGTGTTGATCATAACACCTCTATTAAGATGCTTAAAGAAGTTATTTTTCCGAGGTTTGGAGTCCCTAGATATCTAATGACTGATGGTGGTTCACATTTTATTCATGGTGCTTTCCGTAAAATGCTTGCTAAATATGATGTTAACCACAGAATTGCATCTCCTTATCATCCACAGTCTTGTGGTCATGTAGATTTGAGCAGTAGAGAGCTCAAATTAATTTTGCAAAAGGCTGTTAATAGATCTAGAAAGAATTGGTCCAAAAAACTTGATGATGCATTATGGGCTTATAGAACTGCATATAAAAATCCTATGGGTATGTCCCCGTATAAGATGGTTTATGGAAAAGCGTGTCACTTACCTCTTGAACTTGAACATAAGGCATATTGGGACATTAAAGAGCTCAACTATGATTTCAAACTTGCTGGTGATAAGAGGTTATTTGACATTAGCTCACTTGATGAATGGAGAACCCAAGCATATGAGAATGCCAAATTGTTTAAAGAAAAAGTGAAAAGATGGCATGACAAAAGGATACAAAAGCGAGAATTTAACGTAGGTGATTATGTGTTACTATTCAATTCTCGTTTAAGATTTTTTGCAGGAAAACTTCTCTCTAAATGGGAAGGCCCTTACGTTATCAAGGAGGTCTATTGTTCCGGTGCCATAAAAATCAACAACTTCGAAGGCACAAGTCCGAGGGTGGTGAACGCTCAAAGAATCAAACATTATATCTCAGGTAACCCTATTAATGTTGAAACCAATATTATTGAAACTATAACCCCGGAGGAATACATAAGGGACACTTTCTAGAACGTTTCAGACTCCGAAAAGGAATAGGTATGTGGTACGGTAAGTAAACCGACTCCAAAACAATTCTAATGGCAATTTTTCTCTGTTTTGGAATATTTAAGAATTTTGGTAAGAAAGAAGTAATCCGGGAAGGACATGAGGCCTCCACGAGGGTGGAGGACGCGCCCCCCTACTGGGTGTGCCCCCCTGTCTTGTGGACACCTCGTGTGCCTCCCGGACTCCGTTTTCTTGCATGTTACGTATTTTGGTTGGTAAAAATTCATTATATAATCTCCCAAAAAATTTGACCGCCGTATCACGCAGAAATCCTCTGTCTTTGTTTCGAGTTGTTCCTGTTGCAGATTTAGAGCAAGATGTCTTCTCAAGAGTCAGTCGGGGAGAGTCGGGTCTCTCACCCGACGCCAGGTCCAGGAGCAAAAAGGGATGCTTATCACTTTGGATCATCAACGAAGGATGAGATGGAGGCCGACTTGAAAAGGATAGATGCCATGGAGGAAGATCAAGAAGTCACCTCCCGCTTCCAAGCAGGATTCATGATGGGGGAACCCCGAAGCTCGGCTGTTCCAAATTCGGTCATCCCTGCCAACGTTAAATTCCTTTCTTATGAAAATA
Organism: Triticum dicoccoides; assembly: GCF_002162155.2. NCBI lineage: Eukaryota > Viridiplantae > Streptophyta > Magnoliopsida > Poales > Poaceae > Triticum > Triticum dicoccoides. The sequence continues at coordinate 51,728,628 of NC_041383.1, forward strand.
TGAAAAAGAGTGTCACTTGTTCTCCAGAAGCTATGCAGCACCCTTGGGTAAAAGGAGCTTTAGCCATAAAAGGCAAGCTCCACAAGGAAAATATGAACCTCAAGCAACAAGTAAATAAGCTCGAGGAGGAGAATCGTATCCTGAGGGGAATTATCACCAAGAAGATCACAACACCAACTTTGAAGAAGGAGACATAATCACATGGGTATGGGCACTCCCCTTGGCAACTGCCAAGCTTGGGGGAGATGCACCGGTATCGTATCACCATCACACTCCTATCTTTACTGTTTTACTTAGTTCGATCCTTTTAGTAATATCTTGATCTAGTAGACTGAAGTATTGGTATGAATTAGTTTTGAGTTTTGCTTTGTGATCTCTATGTAATCGAGTCCGTGAGTTATCTATAATAAAGGTTAGTGTTAAGTCAAAGGGCTTTGCTATCTTGCTATGATCTTAAGAAAAAATAGAAAGAATAAAAAGAATAAAAGAGTTCATATCGACCTTGTGGATAGTAATGACTTCACACATAGAAAGTATGAGGCTTAAAAGTTGTTGAGAGTTGATAAACATAGTTTTGGTCATCGTTGCAATTAATAGGAAGTAATAAGGAAACAGAGGTTTTCACATATAAATATACTATCTTGGACATCTTTTATAATTGTGAGCACTCATTAAAGTATGACATGGTAAAGAGTTGATGTTGGACAAGGAAGACAACGTAATGGTTTATGTTTTCTCGCATCTCAGTTAAAGTATATTGTCATGGATCATTCAAACATGATGAGCTTGCCTTTCCCTCTCATGCTAGCCAAAATTTCCTAGCACCAAGTAGAGATACTACTTGTGCTTCCAAACATCCTTAAACCCAGTTTTGCCATGAGAGTCCACCATATCTACCTATGGATTGAGTAAGATCCTTCAAATAAGTTGTCATCGGTGCAAGCAATAAAAATTGCTCTCTAAATATGCATGACTTATTAGTGCGGAGAAAATAAGCTTTATACGAGCTTGTTATGGAAGCAATAAAAGCGATGGACTGCATAATAAAGGTCCATATACAAGTGGCAATATAAAGTGACGTTCTTTCGCACTAAGATTTTGTGTATCCAACCCTAAAAGTGCATGACAACCTCTGCTTCCCTCTGCGAAGGGCCCATCTTTTACTTTATATCTTTTACAATATGCAAGATTCAAGGTGATCTTCACCTTTCCCTTTTTCATTTTATCCTTTGGCAAGCACCTCGTGTTGGAAAGATCCTGATGCATATATTCAATTGGATGTTCGTTAGCATGAACTATTATTGTTGACATCACCTAAAGGTGAATACGTTAGGAGGCAACATTATAAGCCCCTATCTTTCTCAGTGTCCGATTAAAACTCCATAACCACAAGTATTGTGTGAGTGTTAGTAATTGTTGAAGACTATATGATAGTTGAGTATACGGACTTGCTGAAAAGCTCTATTCTTGACTCTTTCTGATGTTATGATAAACTGCAATTGCTTCAGTGACTGAGATTATAGTTTGTTAGTTCCTAATGAAGTTTATGTTCCATACTTGACATTGTGAATAGATTGTTACTTGAGCATAAGGAATCATATGACAAAATCTCTATATGTTGCTGTTATAAGAATGATCATGATGCCCTCATGTCCGTATTTTATTTTATCGACACCTCTATCTCTAAACATGTGGACATATTTTTCGATTTCGGCTTCCGCTTGAGGAGAAGCAAGGTCTAAGCTTGGGGGAGTTGATACGTCCATTTTGCATCAGGCTTTTATATCAATATTAATTGCATTATGGGCTGTTATTTCACGTTATGTCACAATACTTATGGCTATTCTCTCTTATTTTACAAGGTTTACCATGAAGAGGGGGAATGCCGGCAGCTGGGATTCTGGCTGGAAAAGGAGCTAATATTCGAAACCTATTCTGCACAGCTCCAAAAGTCCCATAACTCCACGAAAGTTACTTTTGGATTTAATAAGAAATTATGAGCAAAGAAAGTACCTGAGGGGGCCCACACCCTCGCCAGGAGGGTGGGCCCCCCTACTGGGCGTGCCCCCAGTCTCCTGGGCCCCCTGGTGGCCCTCCGGTGCCCATCTTCTGCTATATGAGGTCTTTTACCATGAAAAAAAAATCAGAGGTAAGCTCACGGGACGAAACTCCGCCGCCACAAGGAGGAACCTTGGCGGAACCAATCTAGGGCTCCGGTAGAGCTGTTCTGCTGGGGAAACTTCCCTCCGGGAGGGGGAAATCATCACCATCATCATCACCAACCATCCTCTCATTGGGAGGGGGTCAATCTCCATCAACATCTTCATCAACACCATCTCCTCTCAAACCCTAGTTCATCTCTTGTATCCAATCTTGTATCCAAAACCACAAATTGGTACCTGTGGGTTGCTAGTAGTGTTGATTACTCCTTGTAATTGATGCTAATTGGTTTACTTGGTGGAAGATCATATGTTCAAATCCTTTATGCATATTAATACTCCTCTGATTATGAACATGAATATGCTTTGTGAGTAGTTCAAGAGATAGAGACATTATCAAAGAACCATCATTTAATTATCTGTGTATGCCATGATAACATAAAAAGGACATCACATTGCTGGAGGCATGAAACCAAGTGCCAGATTATACAGTTTCATATACACTTTTATGGTTTTATTCATATATCATATGGTGTGTCGAAAAAATGGCACTACTGCATGAGATGCATTAATTCTGAATATGCAAGTCTAGGAAAGTACTGCTCTAGTAATAATATATGTGTCACTATGAGCTAATTTCCAGAATATTCAGTTAGCGGTTGGATGAGTACTATTTTATATCATCTCAGATTCCTATCAACATGTCATCTGTAGTCCTTGTTCCTATCATGATGTGATTCTTCAGATGGACACTAATATGATAAATTTTCCACCTGCACACAATTGTAACCTGCCTTTATATTAGTATAAATAAAAACAGATACTAAAATAGTTATCCAAGAATGGTAGCTTCCTAGTTGTAATTATACCTAATTGTAGAACTCTGGGTACGATCTAGTGTGAACGCCGCACCTCCTGACCTCCAGATATATTACTTTGCAGCGGGAACAATCAAATCGATTAACATATTGGATTGGCATGCTTGGGACGTAGCTAGTAAGTCAGCTAGCTTGGATTGGGACATAGCTAATAAGCCTTGTGAAATCAATCCAGTGGCCTGCTTGGACGTAGCTGGTAAATCAATCCCAGCCGAAAACGTCCCAAGCACCAGTAGGAATCTGCTAGTTAGTAATAAAATCGACCAGCAAAGATGGTATATGTTCCGATCTTGGAGAAGTATGGCATAATATCATTCACTTCCTTTTGTTGCCAATAAACACTAAATTGCCCACTTGCTATTAACAAAACTGAGATTACTAGGAGCAAGCCCACCTGCTCTCACGGCGCTCCTTCCGCCGCCACCACGAAGCCAAGATTAATCCACCACATCCAGGAATCCAAGGGAGAGGAGAGAAAGAGAGAACCGGTCGATGGATTCCGATCGGCCATCCCGAACTCTGCTTCCGCGCTCGCCCAACCTCGAGCGAAGTGGGTGCGCCGGGTGTCGGTGTGAAAACCGGCGGATCTCAGGTAGGGGGTCCCGATCTGTGCATCTTAGGCTGATGGTAACAGGAAGCGAGGGACACAATGTTTACCCAGGTTCGGGCCCTCTCGATGGAGGTAAAACCCTACTTCCTGCTTGATTAATATTGAAGATATGAGTAGTACAAGAGTAGATCTACCACGAGATCGTAGAGGCTAAACCCTAAGAGCTAGCCTATGATGGTATGATTGTAATTGTGATCGGTCTTCTAAGGACCATCCTCTCCGGTTTATATAGACACCGGAGAGGGCTAGGGTTTACATGGATTCGGTTACAAGGAAAGAAACATAATATCCGGATCGCCAAGCTTGCTTTCCACGCAAAGGAGAGTGTCATCCGGACACGGGCCGAAGTCTTGAGTCTTGTGTCTTCACGCTTCAATAGTCCGGATGATGTATATAGTCCGGCTGTCCGGATACCCCCTAATCCAGGACTCCCTCAGTAGCCCCTGAACCAGGATTCAATGATGATGAGTCCGGCACGCAGTCTTGTCTTCGGCATTGCAAGGCGGGTTCCTCCTTACGAATACTCCAAGGTTATTATCGAACACGTAGACCGTGTCCGGATCTGCAAAATGATCTTCACATACCACCGTAGAGAGAATGATACTTCAGCTGACAACTTTTTAGATGACGTGATATACCATTATGGTCAGGTCATTATTCGAACCGTTTTTTCACAACCAGCCAGAGCGCGCATTGCGAGGCGGTTTCCCTGACACGTCTTGTCAAAGCAGAGATCGTGTCCCCTTATCATGGGATTCTCATCAATACGGGTATGGGTAATCCCCCCGTGCCATCAATCACGGTGCTTGGGAAGTAAGCGATTCTCAACAGGCTAGTGGGGAGACGCACCGCTTTCGTCACCTCTATAAGGGGATAAGAGTTCCCCATTCTTACCCATGCCTCCTTCCTCCTTTGCCCACTCTTGCCTCCTCGAGCTCCAGCGCCCTAGTCCAAGTCTTCTCCGCACAGTTAAACATGTCCGGAGCAGGAGGTAAATGGGTGGCTTCCACCGTGAAGGAGAAGAATATCGCAAGTCTTCGGGCGGCCGGATACTTCGCCGTAGACATAGCGCACCGGCTACCAGACGACGGGCAGGTCATTCCAACTCCAGGACCTCACGAGAGGGTCGTGTTCCTTGCCCACTTCGTCCGTGGACTGGGGTTTCCACTCCACCCCTTGGTCCGCGGGCTCATGTTCTACTACGGGCTAGATTTCCATGATCTAGCCCCAAACTTAGTCCTCAACATCTCGGTGTTCATCGTCGTATGCGAGGCTTTCCTCTGCATCAAGCCTCATTTCGGCTTGTGGCTGCAAATCTTCTGCGTGAAGCCAAAGATCGTGAGCGGCCAGCAAGCGGAGTGCGGGGGAGCCATGGTGGGCAAGATGCCTAATGTCACCTGGCTTGACGGCTCCTTTGCAGAAACCGTGAAGGGGTGACAGTCGGGGTGGTTCTACATCACCGAGCCGCGCGACGCCAACTGGGCAGCGGCCCCCGAGTTCCGATCCGGAACCCCCATGCGGCTCACCTCCTGGGAACAGAAGGGCCTGTCCTGGAGCGAACCTACAGAGCTGACCGGACTCATAAATTGCATCAAGGGCATGAAGGACAAGAACATCAAGCTTGTCAACGTGATCCAGGTCATGCTTGTTCGCCAGATTCTGCTGTGCCAAAGGCGGGCATTCAATCTGTGGGAGTTTGTCCCAGCCAAACACCAGACGCTCCAGAGGCTCTATGGCATGAAGCACAAAAACGTGTGGAAGGCGTTGTTCAAGGCCTCCGAAGTACCTCCTCTCATATCCGAGGACCGTGGGCTCCACGCCGCGCGGCATCCTATCCAGGTGAGTACTCAGGCTGTCACCGGATTCGGTTCTTCCCAATATATTCATGGGGAAGCTTTAAGTGATTGTGTATATTTGTTCAGGATTATGTGGAGACAGCGGACCTGATTGACTGTCCGGCTCCGCTGCCAGAAAGCCCAACTAATGCTCTCCTAATGGAGATGCTGGTTCTGGCGCCCTACAAGGGGCCGGAGAAGAAGGCCGATAAGAAGGCCCCCGGGACCCTAAAGGGTCTCTGACGTAAGGTTGCGCAAGCCTTGTCCGAAGACGATGAGGCACACTCCTCCCCCGTAGGGGAAGAAGAAGAAGAATAAGAGTCCGCCCCATCTGGAAAGGACGAGGGGCCTAAGAGGGTGGACCGGGGGAACATGAGAGGCCCCCGGTGCAAGGCCGTCATACCCTTGTCGTCTGATGACGACGAGGCAGATTCCTCGCGCGGAAGCGGGGGAAAACAAGAAGAAACTCCACCTCCCCGTACTGGGGGGAGAAAAAGAGGAAGGCCTCCTCGGAGGGGGAGACTGGGACGTCCAAGAAGGGAAAGGTGCCCCTTCTAGACTACTCCGCCACCGCCGCCGATAGCGAGGAAGGGTGGTTGCCCAGGAAGAGGCCCCTAGTGCGATCGTAAGTATCCGCACTCCATCATAATTTTGCTTCATAGTTTTGTTATAATGCCGAACTTGTATGCAGTCCGGCCAGGGCCCATCCCGAGGTGTCGTCTTCGGACGGGTCCTTGAGTGATTCGGCGATGAACTCGCTTCCGACGGCCACTACTTCTCAGCCTGCGGACGACATGGAGGTGCTATCCCAAAGGCTCCCTGAGCGGGGAGAGGTGGATCTGGAGGCGCCCCAAGGCGGCATTCCAAGCGCCGGACACGCTGGGTTCAAGATCCCCGCGGATTGTGTTGGTGAGAGCTGCAGTAAGCCGGACTCTCAACCGAACACTGTTCCGGAACCTCCCGTGGTTCCGGACTCAGGCGGACAGCCCCTCGTTAAGAAGGGCGAGCCGTCTGTGCCGAGTACTTCCGGTACGCCCGAGGTGTCGGATCGTCTGCTGGAAGCGCTTTGCGGTGCTTCCATAGATGAAGAGCACCGCACTCTCATGAGTGCGGTGATTCAGAAGGTTTCGTCCGCCAAGAGCGGACTAACCGAAGCCGGCACCAGCCTCCTGACAGGCTTTGAGGTAAGTAAAAAATGTGTGAAATTACCACCCGATAGGTAGTAGCCCCTAATACTCTCTTTGGTGTTCGGAAGGAAAAACCAAATGGAGGGTCAATTATAATCCGCAGGAGTCTAGCAATAAGGTTGAATGTAAATAAGCAGGCTGTGCTGCTTGCAGCTGCAGTCCGTACGGCCGAGATCGCCGGACTGAAACAGGACCTGGAGCAGGCGCAAGGAGAGCTCGACCTCACGAGGAGGCAACTCAAAGAGAGCAAAGGTGAATGATTCCCCTCTCTTATATAATGAATGGTAGATGAAATTTAATTATGCTAACGACGAAGCGTCGTGATTTGGCAACAGAGGCCACCACCGAAGTGGCGTCTCTCAAGAAAGCGCTGTCCGAGGCTGAACACAAGGCAGCCTTGGAGCGCAAGGAGCACAAAAAGCAAGAAGCCCGAGTGGGCAAGGTACAAGAAGAGCTCCAGGAGCTCAGCAAAAAGTTCGAGTCCGAGGAGCATGAGCTTAAGGCGAAAGAGGCCAAGCTTGCGAAGGCCCTTGTCGGTGTCAAAACCGGCGGATCTCGGGTAGGGGGTCCCGATCTGTGCGTCTTAGGCTGATGGTAACGGGAAGCAAGGGACACAATGTTTACCCAGGTTCGGGCCCTCTCGATGGAGGTAAAACCCTACTTCCTGCTTGATTAATATTGAAGATATGTGGAATACAAGAGTAGGTCTACCACGAGATCGTAGAGGCTAAACCCTAAGAGCTAGCCTATGATGGTATGATTGTAATCGTGATCGGCCTTCTAAGGACCATGCTCTCCGGTTTATATAGACACCGGAGAGCTAGGATTTACATCGAGTCGGTTACAAGGAAGGAAACATAATATCCGGATCGCCAAGCTTGTCTTCCACGCAAAGGATAGTCCCATCCGGACACGAGCCGAAGTCTTGAGTCTTGTATCTTGATGCTTCTATAGTCCGGACGATGAATATAGTCCGGCTGTCTGGATACCCCCTAATCCAGGACTCCCTCAGTAGCCCCTGAACCATACTTCAATGACGATGAGTCCGGCTCGCAGCCTTGTCTTCGGCATTGCAAGATGGGTTCCTCCTCCGAATACTCCAAGGTTATCATCGAACACGTAGGTCGTGTCCGGATCTGCGAGATGATCTTCACATACCCTTAGCATAAATCTGTTCTGCTGGCAATCTTCGTACACCGTGCCCTTGCATCGTGGCCTGGTCCAACACGAACCAACGTTTCTTGCTCCACCTCGACTCGCGTTGCGAGGTGGTTTTATTGGAACCTCCTGCCAAAGTAGAGATCGTGTCCCTCTTAATACGAGATCTTTCATCAATGTGGGCATATGTGACCCCACAGCGACCGTTGGTATAATTTCGCATATTTTAGATAAGTCTCAAGCGGTCACGCTGAGGACTCTTGGTATTCATCCCTTTTATAAAGGGCTCGAGGCCTATGCCTCGTCTCCACCTCTCCTGCTCCTTCTCATACCTTGAGCTCCCTCGCCCAAAACCTAAGCTCCAACACCCCAGATCCTCCAGTATGTCCAGATCCGACGCAGCAGGCCGGTGGGTGGCCTCCTCGATTCAGGAGGAGGATATTGCGAAGCTTAGGGAGGTTGGATACCTGACTGCCGATATCCAGCACAGGCTTCCTGCTCCGGGGCAAGTCATCACCACGCCGGAGCCCAATGAGAGCATCGTGTTTACTCCTCACTTCCTCCGAGGCCTAGGCCTCACCCTCGACCCCTTTGTGAGGGGGCTTATGTTCTACTATGGATTGGATTTCCATGATCTGGCTCCAGACGCCATCCTCCATATCTCGTCTTCCATTATCGTGTGTGAGGCTTTTCTCCACGTCAACCCACACTTCGGCTTATGGCTGAAGACCTTCAATGTGAAGCCGAAGATGATCGAGGGGCGACATGCGGAGTGCGGAGGCGCCATAATAAGCAGGAACGCCGATGCCCCTTGGCCAGAGGGTTCTTTTCCAGAAGTGTCCGACGTATGGCAACAGAGATGGTTCTTGTAACTGCTCCCAGAGGCACAAAGTGGGTAGCTGCCCCCGAGTTCCGCTCAGGCCCCCCATCACAGTTGGCATCTTGGACCGATGTGGGACGGAATTATGGGCCTGCTGGCGATGTACCAGAATTGCAGAATCGCATCCAGGAGCTTATTAGGAGGGACATAAATCTTATCAGCATAATTCAAGTAATGCTAGTCCGGTGGATATTGCCGTGCAAACGTCGGCCTCTCCGTATGTGGGAGTTTAATCCGGAGGGTCCGCGGACTATTAAGCACTTCTTTGGCCTGACGCTCGAAGGAATGTGTAAATTATTCTTCGGACCACAAGCAAAGTGTCATGACACCACAAAGGATGCGGGCCTAAGCCGCAATCGCCTAGATGCCCAGGTAAATAACCTTGAAGCCGGACACTTTACTTATATTTATCATAACCATTATTTTGAAAATCCTTCCGTGGCCAGGAATGGCTCGACAAGGCGAAGAGAATCAGGTGTCCGGCGCCACTTCCTGAAGGCTCGCCTGGTCCAACCATTGCAAAGATGCTGGACCGGGCGCTCAGCAAAATCCATTCAGGGAAAGGCGAAGGAAAGGGCAATGAAGCTGAACTTCATGCGCTGTGCATCCAGACCGGGGAAATTGCTAACCCTCCTATGGTGGATAGTCGGGAAGGGGAGGTCAAAGCCTCCTCCCCGAGCGGGAAGAAGAGGGTTGCCTCCGAAGATTTGTAGGCGGAGACGCCCAAGCAAGGGAAGAAAACATCACCAAGGGGCTCTACCGTGACGGGCGCCCTCACCACGTCATCCCACCAACAGGCCAAGCCTCCAATGAGCCGTAAGTTATTCATTAATTCGAAGGTGTGACGTTACTCCGAGACCATAACCAGGACTTCATTTTTTGTAGTCCAGCGAGCAGCTCTTCTCAACAGAGTTCGTCTTCGGGGGACCTTCGTCCGGAGATGATGGAGAGTGAAACCCCACGTAACTCTCTGCCTCATGAGGTGGGCAACACGGAGGTGTCGTCACGCTGGAGTCCGGATCTGCCGAGGCCGGAGGCTAATACGTCGGCTGCCCTGAGCCCGGAGCGTTTGGCTCCCACGGGGGGCGATGAGGAGGGTCCGGTGCAGTTTAGTGTCCGGCCGGACGTACTGATGGGCTGTCTGGAGCGAGCCGCGCTCTCGGAGGAGCACCTCTCTTTAATGAGCATGGTGCTCACGAAGATTTGATCCGCTACCAGCAGCTTGAATGAGGCATTTACAAGCCTGCTCAAAGGCTTTGAGGTATGTAGTAAAAAATGCACAACTTTTTGGTTATGAAGCACGCGCTAGGTGTGCTCCCTATAGATAGTAGCCCCTGAGACTCTGGTTGCCCGCCATAGGCGGCAAACGGGGGATCATATACTAATGGCTGCGCCGTACATGTGCGCAGGTATACAAGGATCCAGCAGCCGACCAGTCTGTTGAAGTTGCCGAGCTAAGGAGGAAAATCGGATCCATCGATGCCGATATCACGCTGGTGAATAAATGGCTTGAGGAGTCCCAGGGTATGTGCTTGGTTTTTATTATAATGTATAGGAAAATGCCAAAGAGGCATAATATTAATCCAATATGTTGGCACTGCAGATGGCGCTGCTGCCGTGGAGGCCCTAAGGGCGGAACTTGCTCAAGCCAAGGAACAAGCTCGGGCTAGAAATGCGGCTGCCCTAAAGGCGGCCGAAGAATTGAGAGCCGAACAGGTTGCTCATCGCCGAAGCAAGGAAAAGATGACCGAAATGGCTGGGGAGTTAAAAAATGCCGCCGACCGGTACGCACTCCTTGAAAAGGAGAATAAGGCTAGTTCGGCCGAGCTGGACAAGGCACGTAATGCCGCCAAGGAGATGCGGACCGAGATCCGGAGTATGCGGGAGGAGCTCCAACAAGCTGACAAAATCATGGCCGAGGGCTCGTACTTACTACGGACGAAGTTCTTGGATCCGAAATATGCTCCCCTGACGGGTCACATGAGTCCCGCAGACTCATATGCAGACTTGGCGAATAGTACAACTGGCGCTGTCAAGTTCTTCGAGGGTCAAGGCGATGAAGAAGTGGAGAAGCTTTTATGGTCGCAGTTCAATGCTCCCACTCACCCGCTGCCACTGAATGAGAAGGTGGCTGCTATGGCGGAGCTCCACAGGCTGTCCGGACTTGCAATGCGGTCTGTAATAGACCATCTTTGGCCGAAGGGGCCTAAGCCGGAAAGCTACTTTGGTTTGGTGCAACAATTCCTCGAAGCCGTGTCTTGGATTGACGCCCTGAGGAGGTCGGCGTGCATAGAGGGTGCGCGGATGGCTCTAGCCTGCGTTAAAGCCTACTGGATGGATATGGAGGCCACTGTAATAGCGAGCCAGGATCCGGCGGGAGGCCAACATCCGTCCGAGCACTACTTGGCGCAAGTCACAGAAGGTGCACGCCTGATAGAGGCACAGTGCTCGAAGAGTGTTTTATTCAAGGGATAAGTCGAATCATTGTAGAAAACAATGTTTAGTTTAATTATGAGCTATGTTTATACTTTTTCCCGGAAGTATGATTGTCCCCCCTTTGCGGCCATTCTTATATGTATAAGTAGTCCGAAAGATAGCAGTTGTTGGCTTCAGCCCCCACGCATATAATGCGGGGGTGTTCGCAAAAAATATGCTTAATCACACTTGATCCAACGTCTTGGTCCATTAAGGAGGTGATCGCATGTCGAACTAGGAAACCAGACTATATAGCTGTAACACTTTCGCTTAGCCGTGGGAGTATAATGATGGGGCTACTATGTAGCTCCTGGTACTTTCACGTGCATCCGAATATGGGCGCGTGTGTACATGGCCGGGAAAGGGCCCTTCGTTAAGGCGGATGAATCTTTAGGGATTCTGGTGAGTCTTTGAGTGGTTGAGCAGTCTCTCGCTGTATCATGACAGTCAATTTTCGGCTTTCTCTACTGAGGTGCTCATCCGGAATAACCAGGGCACAATCACAGCAGTTCTCCTTTGGCCTACCTTAGCCGGATGATAGCGGAACGTAAGGCGGCAAACCCAGGAGCCGGGCAAACCCAACATTTGACCAAAGACATGATTCGGAGCTGATGCATATACGTCCAAACTCTTGACGCTGAACACTCCCGAGGGTATTTGGTCTTTGGTAAAAAGAAGATAGGCTGACAAGAGCCTATTTTAAGCCCTTTATTTCTAGGTACGTGCAATTTAGTCTGCCGTGGCCAAATTCCAAAACGGCAGTATCCTCTGTGGGTATAGAACCCATGGGATAGTTAAACAACAAGAGGCAATAGAAAAGGTTACACATGGGCTTAATCTAAAAAGAAACCTGTTGCGCGGGGCCCTGTTGCACGTTTGCGCCTTTGTCTCCGTTGTGCCGTATCCTGGAACGGTATCGCGCGAATGTTGTCTGTGAAAAAGAAAAACTCACAGGAGGTTACAACGTAAGTATGCGATTAATAATAAGAGTGTAAACTGTTGGCCTGCCAATAAGGTAGAGCCAGGCGTGGGGCTGTATTAAATATAGACAGCCCCTAGTTTTCATCATGGTATTGCATATGTGGTGCCCTTTTTGAATTTTATCCGGCCTACCGGACTAACCGTGTCTGTGGTCGGAATGACCAATCATGTTTTCTAATACTGGAGGCCGCTTATAGTCCGGCTGCTAGGGCCGTCGCGTATTCCTCTGCGTGTGAAGAGTGCTCTATGATTCCGCTAACGGTGATGACGGCACGGGGACCAGGCATCTTGAGTGTAATGTGGCCATAGTGCGGCAATGCGTTGAAGCGGGCGAAGGCCGTTCTTCCTAGCAATGTGTGATAGCTGCTTTGGAAGGGTGCAACAGTGAAGAGCAGCTCTTCGCTTCTGGAATTGCCTGGGGAGCCGAATGTTACTTCCAGCATGACGGAGCCCCTGGCGCAGGCTTCAACGCCCAGTATCACTCCTTCAAAGTTGGTGTTGCTTTGTTTAATTCTGGATGGGTCTATCCCCATTCTGCAGACGGTGTCCTCGTATATTAAATTGAGACCACTGCCGCCGTCCATTAGGACACGGGTTAGATGGTATCTGTCGGTTATTGGGTCAAGCACCAAGGCCTGTGATCCTCCTTGCAGAATTGTAGTTCGGCCGTCCATGCGATCCAAAGTGATCGGACGAGACATCCAGTAGTGAGACGTGGGTACGATGGGCTCTACATCGTGCGCTTCTACGGGCGCGCGTTCATGCCTTCTCGTGGATGTGTGAGTCGCGTGGATCATGTTTACTGTTTTAACCTCTTGCGGGAATTTTTTCTGTCCCCCAGTGTTCGGCTGGTGAGGTTCATCCTCGTCTTCGCTTGGTGTGTCCCTCCCCTTGTATTCGGCATTTAATTTGCCGGCCTGCTTGAAGACCCATCACTCTCTATGGGTGTGGTTCGCAGGTTTCTCCGGGGTGCCATGAATTTGGCATAGTCTGTCCAGGACTCTGTTCAGACCGTATGGTCCATCTTTACTGCCTTTGAATGGCTTCTTTTGCTGATCAGGTCCAGAGCCCCTGAATCCAGCGTTGACCGCCGTGTTGTCCGGGCTCTCTTCCTTGTTTTGGCGTTTGTTTTTATTACGCCGTGGCTTCCCGTTGCCATCCCTTATTTCGGATGTTCTGGGGTCGCTGGTGCCTTTACGGGCCAGCGAGCTATCCTCACCCGCGCAAAAGCGGGTAATAAGGCTTGTTGTGGCTTCCATTATCCTTGGCTTTTCTTGGCCGAGGTGTCGGGTGAGGCATTCGTCATGGATGCTGTGTTTGAAAGCCGCTAAGGCTTCGCGTCCGGACAGTCGACAATTTGATTCTTCTTAGTGAGGAATCTGTTCCAAAGCTTGCGGGCGGACTCTCCGGGCTGTTGGATTATGTGACTTAGATTGTCTGCATCCGGAGGCCGGACGTAAGTCCCTTGAAAATTGGCCCTGAAAGCATCTTCGAGTTCCTCCCAACTCCCAATTGAGTTTTCGGGGAGGCTTTTCAACCAGTGTCGAGCTGGTCCCTTCAACTTAAGGGGAAGGTATTTGATGGCGTGGAGGTAATCCCCACGAGCCATGTGAATATGCAGGATAAAATCCTCGATCCAGACCCCTGGGTCTGTCATGCCGTCGTATGCCTCTATGTTCACATGTTTAAAGCCTTGTGCGAATTCATGGTCCAGTACTTCTTCGGTGAAGCACGGGGGGTGAGAATCCCCTCTGTATCTGGCGCGTTGTGGCATGTAGTTGGCTATTGTTGTGTCCGGGGTTGATTCTGAACTGGTATCTGGCTTGTATGAGCGTTTGGGTGACCATAGTCCTACGCTGGGGTGTGTCTTCTAGATCCATATATGGACCTGGCTGCACTGGCCTTTTTATCCGTATGCTCGCATGGATCGTGCGTAGTATCCGCGGCCGCTCTGTTATGATTGTGAAGCGGTACGTCTGGTTTCTTGGTCGAATTTTCTTTTGGTGGAGCGGCCGCGTCGTCGAATTCTGGCAGTAGCTTGCGCTTCGGATAGCTTTTCGTATGGCGGTCATCACCATATCTTTCTTCAGTATCTAGCACCTTATTCCATCTGCGACTTAGCTTTTCCTGTGCGGCCTTGAGCCGTTGCTTCTGCTTTTCTAGACTTCTTGCGGCGGCCATAAGCTTTCTGTGGAGGTTGTCTCATTCCACTTGTTCGTCCGGGATGATGAATGCATCATCGTCCGGACTGTCTTCCTGTTCTGGGGCGGCATCATGAGCTCGTCCCTCCGGATCATTGTGATTGGGTATTTGCTCCGAACTTGATTTGGCGTGACCTGGCTCGTCCTGCTCCATCGCTGGGTCCATGTGGTCATTATTGCTTTCAGAGTTTGTGGGTATATCAACCCTTCTTGCGCTCTTGTCGCTATTTTTGCCATTGCTGGACTTTGAGCAGCGTCTGCGCCGCCTCTTTGGCTTTTGCCCGGGTGTTTTATCGTCCGGACTGCCGTCCTTATTGGGCGTATCTACCATGTATATATCGTGTGACAAGGTAGTAGTCCCGCGCTCCAGCGATTCTGGAGCCTCTCCCTCATCGTCGTCCATACCGTCGATGTCTTCGGAGTCAAACACGTCGGTTAATTGTTCGATCGTGGCAATGAAGTGGGTGGTGGGTGGGCAACGAATTCCTTCGTCGCCTTCTCCCCACTCAAGCCGGACATAGTTCGACCCTGAGTCTCCTGACAAACAGAGAGACTTTAAAGAGTTCAGCATGTCGCCGAAGGGCGCGTGCTGAAATACGTCCACGGCGGTAAACTCCATTACCGGAGCCCAACATGGTTTGGCTGGCTCAGGAGTGTGCGGACCGGAACCAACGACCGGATACGAGTCCGGGGGTCCGGGGGTACAGGTATCCACAGAGATGAGGCCTGTGTTCGGCTCCATCGCCGATGAGCGTGCGGCCTGCGGGGCGGGGTCCATCCCTCTGTCCTTAGGCAACGCAACTCGTTCCAGATTTAGATCCGGGGCTACTGCAGGGATGATGTTCCGAGCATTGTCCGACAGCAGGTCTAGGCCGTGCTCGTCGTGACTGTCTGGCGTTCTTGGCTCAGGTTCGAATCCGTCGAAGATCAAGTCTCCACGGGTATTTGCCGTGTAGTTCGAGTTTCCGAACCTGATCTGGTAGCCTAGGGCGACGCTATCGATCTTCTCCAACTGGCCAAGCGAATTGGCCCGTAGTGTGAAGCTACCGAACACGAAGGTCTGTCCGGGGAAAGAAGTCTAACCCTGGACTGTGCTGTTGATCATTGAAGACGCCATCAAGCCTTAATGCGATGACACAGAGGAACTCTCAATGAAAGCACCAATGTCGGTGTTAAAACCGTCGGATCTCGGGTAGGGGGTCCCGATCTATGCGTCTTAAGCTGATGGTAACATGAAGCAAGGGACACAATGTTTACCCAGGTTCGGGCCTTCTCGATGGAGGTAAAACCCTACTTCCTGCTTGATTAATATTGAAGATATGTGGAATACAAGATTAGGTCTACCACGAGATCGTAGAGGCTAAACCCTAAGAGCTAGCCTATGATGGTATGATTGTAATCGTGATCGGCCTTCTAAGGACCATGCTCTCCGGTTTATATAGACACCAGAGAGCTAGGGTTTACATGGAGTCGGTTACAAGGAAGGAAACATAATATCCAGATCGCCAAGCTTGTCTTCCACGCAAAGGAGAGTCCCATCCGGACATGAGCCGAAGTCTTGAGTCTTGTATCTTGACGCTTCTAGCTATAGTCCGGACGATGAATATAGTCCGGCTGTCCGGATACCCCCTAATCAAGGACTCCCTCAGCCCTTTCAAGTATAAAAGACGCCAACACTACTAGAAAAACCCCTACTAATGGCGCACCTAGTATGGCCATTAATGGCGCATCTGTGGTGCGCCATTAATAGCACGCCATTAGTAATTTTTACTAATGGCGCACCACCTGGTGCGCCATTAGTATAGGCCAGGGTGCGCCATTAGTATGCCTCCCAGGGGCCATGTATATCCAGGTGCTTTTGCATACTAATGGCGCACCACCACCGGATGCGCCATTAGTAACCGCGGCATACTAATGGCGCACTACCCAGTGATGCGCCATTAGTATGCACTGTCATACTAATGGCGCACTGTCATGTGATGCGCCATTAGTATGAATATTAGGTTTTTTTTATTTTTTTATTTTCTGTTTTTTGCACAGGTTACAAAATGTATAATTTGACAAAATATAGACAGCACACATCAACAACAGATTCATCGAATACAATAGAAGATTAGTCTTTGAATACAATTCATCATATTAGTCTCCGAATACAATTCATCATATTAGCCTCCGAATTGAAAAGACCGAACAAAGATAGAACATTATATTACAAGTCTCGAGACCGCGAGTAGCGAGTTTGTCTTCACATTACAAGTCGATATCGATCATCTAAACTACCATCACATAGAAGAGAGCTGCGGTCATCACGATGAGCATCATCACGATGAAACTCGTCTTCATCCGGTTCCTCCAACGCTCCCTCCCCTCTCCCGCTAGATAGCGGGCGTATCTAGATTCGGCCTCGGTCCTAGTGGTGTACCCTTTGTAACTGTTACCGCTGAATCGGTGAACCTGTCTCCGACACTCCTCCCAGTCATCGTAGACTCCGGGAACCTTACCCTTGTACACGACATACGTCGGCATCGCTATGCACTAGCCAAACGAAACGTTAGTACCAATTCACAGACAATACATAAGCAATATATAAGTATGCAACAGAACGATCGGAAAAGAAAAGCAAGACATTAATAGCATCGATTACATCTAAGTTGAACGACTCTCGAAACCAAAGAGACATACTACAAGTTCATTAAAGTTTAATTACAACATGAGCCAATCGATGTTTCAGAACTAGACACAGCATCACTGCTTTCGACTCGACTCAAGGGACCGGAGCGTGGATGAAGCCGCCGTCTATCGTGGGAGTCATGAAATAACGGTCGTTGTCAGCCTGCATTTGTAGCATTGTGTCGATGTCACTGTTGGACGGTTGATTTCTGAGGTAGAACTGCCCCGAGGTACGAAGGACATCTTGATGGATGATTTCCGCAAACTCTGACTGGATGTGAAAGAATTCTTGTCGGAGGTCCGCGTCCTCGATTGCCGACACGCTCGCGGCCCAATCTTTGAGTTTACTCGGTAGCAGAAGTTGATGATGGTCCTGTACGATCGCCTGCATGTGATGGATGGCGTAGTAGGCACCCTTCTGACCGCCAGGTGGCTGCTTGACGCAGCAGAACGTCGTATTGTGGGAGAACACGTGCTTGCCGTACTTACAAATAGGCCTGGTGAAGGTGCCTCCAGATTTGGCGTAGCCGGGGAGAACATCATCAAGAACCTTCTTGACATTTGTGTAGTCTACGTTCGACTGACGGTCCGGGTCGAAATACGTGGCCATGGAATATTTGGGGCTTAGGAGGATGAGCGTGCAACGTGTGTCACTGCAGAAAACACAGAATGTTAAAAGAAAAACGATCGATATGTAAGAATTCATATGTTACGGGCCGGTTGAGGGGAGGACTTACTCGGGTTTGCCAGAATGACGCCTTCGAGGTAAGAACTCGCGACTTGCCGGTCCCCAGCGCTGCCCAAGATCTTGGCACGCATGTAGAAGGGGTCGACTATCACGATGTCCGGGGTCTTGTCGCGAATGATCCGCATCTCCATACTCAGCGAAAATAGCCGAACGAAGGTGTAGTGTAGCGGATGAAGGTTCAACATAGCGTGGATGTCATCAAAACGCAGGACGATCGTACGCCTGATGGAGTTATCCACAAAGCCCTTGCCCTCTGGCACCTTGGCCGCGAAAACTGGGTATGCCACATCCTTCTCCCTGAGACGCCGCTTCTCCAAAGAAAGAACACTGTCATGCAGACTCCGCATAGCACCGGTTGCAGCATTGAGCATATTTGTCGGTAGCATCGCCCTACCCGCCACATGCACCCTCCTCGAGATATCCTGCGGTGAAGGTGGCCCGTCCTGAGCACGGATCGTACTCGGTGCCGGGTGGCTCGCACCCTTCTTAGTCTTTCTTTTGCGTGCCTTCTTCTTCTCCTGTAATGGGACCGAGTTCTGCTCACAGACCGCCTTCTTGAGTGTGTTGGGGCTGATAATATTTCGCACCTCGCCTATCAGAGGCTCAGTGAAGTCGGCAGCTGGAGGCGTCTCCTGAGAGCTGAACGCCAGACGGCGCCTGTTGCAACTTGGCTTCTCCGCAGTACCAGCTAGATCGCACACGTCTTTTGTTGGGTTTGGTTCTTGAGAAGGAGGCCCCATGAAGTCGCCATCGTACCCATGATCGGCAAAGTACTGATCGACGTTGCCAAATGTATCATCGTCGTCGTCGTCGTCGTTCTGATCCTGTGCCATATGCATGTTTGGATCCAGTGGCATAGGGATGTCCGGCACCGTTACGGCGGTCTTGCCATGGGGCCGACTTGGCGCCGGCACGACTGGCGGTGTTGTCTTTCGGGTGGTGTCCCCCGCCCCCAAATGAATCTGGCTCTTCGGCCAAAGCAGGGGCCAGCTCAGGCAGGCGCTGAGGGTCATCACGTGTTCATCATTGGCCCCGACGGGTCGAATCGGAGGTAACAATTCGTCGCAGCCTGGCAGCACCCGAACCAGTTGAACCCTAAACAAGTTGGGTGGCATCTGGGTACCGTGGAACAAGGGGTTGCCCGGTTGAACGATTTTGCCCTTGGCGACATCGACCAACTCATTGTTCACGAAGTGGAGGAGAGTGCACGGAACGTCGGGGGCGCCCTGCAAAAACATGTAGGGCGTCAGGGATGCCCAGTCAAAGGCAAGGAGATGAAGTCCTCGGCCGAGAGAAGCTTAATTAGTTATCGTGATGATGGCGTCGAGCTCGGCTAATGTCGACGCACCGCCAACGGCGGGCGTGCAGTTGACGGAGGGGCCGCTTGCTGAAGAGGTGCCGGCCGGCGTACACCCGGGTGCATTAAGCTCCCGTGCTGGCGTCGGAGACACCAATGCCGCCTCCGCCGGAGGCACCAATGGCCCCGCCATCGCATTATGCGAGTTGCTGGCCGTGAAGCTAGGAATCGGGGGCGGCCCCTGTTGGCCGCCCGCAATCCACGCACTCAACCCCGAGATCAAGGTAGGCACAAGGGCGGTGATCGTCGCTCCGAGTCGTTGTTCCACTTGCTCTTGGACAATCTCCGGAATCCGCGCCACCTGTGCCTTGAGTTCTTGAACCTCTCGCGCCTGGCTTTCCGAGCTGGTCTTTTTCTCCTTCCGCACACCAGCGGTGTAGTATGACCCCCATTTTGTCGACAAGCCTTTGCCGGCCACACGACCAGCTGACGTCGGCTTACTGAGCTTATCCTTGTTCTTCATTACATTGAACCCCCTATTTAGAGTGGTGTCCCAAGGGTTGCTCTTAGTCGACCCCGCGCTACTGCTTTCAGTCGCCTGCGGAAGGAATGTGAACCATTTAGAAATTCGGCTTCATTAATTAGAATGCAACCATATGGAGCTAATTACGCGGGGGTGTATTCCTTACCAGAACAAGCTCAAGCTGCCTGGTCTTCGGATCCGTGGTAAGCTCCTTTGTTTTCGGGTCCTTCTTGTACCGGGCCCTGACAAAGTTCCTGGTCTGCTTGTCACCGTATTTATCGAAGAGGGGTGGTAGGCCTTGCTCGGCACGGTCCGCCTCCTCCTTGTCCCATATAGGCTCCGCCACTCTGTAACCGCCGGGACCGAGTGTGTGTTCCTCTATGTTCAGCTCCCGCATTTGTTTCCCCCACTCACTTGATTGGGAGCTTGCGGTGCTCGAGCAATTGATCTTGAAGTCGTTGTAGTCATCTTCGGTGATCGAAGGATTTTTCTCCTTGATCTTCTGATAACTCTCACCTTTCTCAATCATTCTCTTCACATTGCTTTTCCAAGTAGACAGGGCCTTGCTCATCTTCGTGAGGGCAGCATTGTTCACTTTATTCCCTTTGAGGCTTGTGTTTTCAAATTCAGCGGGGAACTTGTATCGTTCGTGCAGCTTCGTGAAGAGGAGGTTGCGCAAATTCCCTCGGTCAGGATGCCTCAGGTTCTCGGTGTTGATCGAGACGGTGCTCCGGACAATGCACCCGAGCTGAAGCGAGTACCCCTTGACTATTCGTTCGGGCGCCGTTGGATTCCCGTTGGAGTCCACTTCAGTAACTTCCTCCTTGAGGGTGCGGAGCACGATCGGGCGCCGGTCCTTCCATTGCCTCTTCGGTTGGCTGCCATCTATGCGTGCGCCGCCATCATCAGTGGTGGCATCCTCGGCGGCACCATCAGTGGTGGCATCAGTGTGGTCATCCTCGGCGGCACCATCCGTGGTCTCAGGATCGGTGGGGAAGGCGGCAGCCTCATACAAGTGAGGTTGTTCCTCCATCTCCTGGGACAGCTCCCAGAATGCCTTGCCGCCCGAACCCCCGGCCTCATCGTTGTGGGCCATGTTTCTCTCTAAATAGAAACAAAGTTTGGTCAAAAAGTTGGTTATTGTCAAGGAACAAGATCATGGTCTCATCATTTAGGGTTTGTCGACACCGAGGCATCCTAAAATCTAAGCTTTTATCATTGAGGGTTTTTCGACGCCGAGGCACCCTAAAAGCCTAACCTCTCATCATTTCGGTTTTTATTAACACCGAGGCACCCTAAAAGCCATGCATTAGTCACAAGTACGCCGGGGCACTTGATCCTACTTAATTAACTACTAAGATACCCCGGCCCATGCATTAGTCACAAGTACCCCATATGTCCTATTTTTAGCAAAGTCATGCTAAAATTCACGGAAAATTTCAGCATGACCTTTGCTGAAAATAGGACATATGGAGTACCCGAATTTGCCGGAACGGAAGTTAATCGACATTCCGGAAAACTCAAGGGCCTCTCGGGGTACCTGCAATATCATCACGACACGATGGTCGGAGACAAAACCCAGCAAACTAGCACCACAATGTGCCTCTACTTTCATATGGACGAAAAGGCCACAATGTGCCTCTACTAGCACCACAATCTTAGTTAACTTCTGGGGACATCAGAAAGTTAACATCCGCCTGATTATTATGAGGACTTCACTGCCACTCTTTACTCAAACTTAAGTTAGTAATTAAAAATATAAAATAGGATAACCCAGTGACAGGACTGTTGGTTGATGTCACAAAAAAGTTGCAAATCTCAACATGTTCTACAGTTGTTAAAATTATCTTACTGTATTTAGAACAAACTAACACCACAGAGTCTACCAATTCAGGTAGAAGCCATCATTCATTACAAATTTGAATATATGATATTCCAGAAAATAATCTGTCTTCAAAATGAGATACATTCCGTTTGAACTACCAAAACTGTAACCAACATTATTACCTAATTATGAAAAAAGTGCAGTACATATAAATTATTTCATCACTGAGAGGAGATAACCAAAAGTTTCCAAGCAATATGATTAAGAAAATGGGATTTAGGCATCCAAATGCTACAAAAGACCAAATCACATTTTTAAACCAAGTTACACAAAGAAAATGCACCTAAGCACCAAGAGGAACTGTTACAACTCCATAAGGTATATCCAAGTCACTGCTACTCATATTCAAAAAACCTAACTCCAATATAACCAGAAAGATTGTAAAACATTATATCTCCCTGCTGACACGAACTGAAAGCGTAACAAAAATACCTATTATTCTAGGCAGCTGCCTTGCTAGTGATTCGGTGTCGTCGCAACTGGATCCCTCCCACTCGACCTGCGATCTTCTACAAGGAAAAAGTAGCAGCTCAGTCAACCACCATATAATTATACAAGGAAAAAATGCTACTTGGCACAAGTGTAAACGAGAAGCTTGAGGTAGCAGCAGATTGAAGTGATAAAGTGCAAAGGAGAAGCTTGAGCTAGTAAACAATTTCTGAATGTTATAAAGTGGGGAAAGTAAAATAAAATTCATGACTAGTCATGGCACTAGAAAAGAGATGAGATTTCACAAAACCAGAGCCAAGCATAGTCCAAAATGTCAAATTTTCAGTTAGTTAATTATTACAGTCCTTTGCTAAAAGAGATGATCCGTCCAAGAAATTTAATACTATATGCATGCAGTCTGTTGAGGATCTTTTAGTGAATGACTAACAACAAGTAGCCGATCTTGCCCAAGAAAGGTTAGATTCAGAAGTGCTGGCTGCTGCTAGTGAATGGAGCTGACAGTTATACAGTGTCAATTGACAGTAAGTAGAGTGAGATGATCAAATGTTTGTGTTAATTGACAGTGGCTTGTCCTGGATATAACTCATTTTCTAGGTTTACCTTGGGTAGATAGCCCATGAATGCGGAACAGATACTTACATTCATGTCGTGAGATAAACTTATTTTCAGGTATAAACCATGGACAATTACCCGATGATACAGTGCATTTTTCTTCAGTGTATGTCCAGTGCATTTTTCTTCTTCTTTCGTTGAGTAGCATAAATTAGACCTATCAATGTGTAAGATGCAGGAGTACTTCTTATACTCTGTGGCATTGCCATACTTAGCCAAGAGTCCCCATTTCTTATATTCTGTGAGATGCAGTCATCTTTTACTCCAGTTCTTATAGTATTTTGGAGTACATTGCCTGTTATGCTGCTTGCAAGGTTAGCATAGGTTCAGAAATGGGGACTAAAAAACAGTGATTTAATTTTTCAAGTTTAAATTTGAATATCAACAGTAGTGATTTTACACCCAGTTCAACAGTGATTTTACCTCGATTTCAACGGTAATTTCAGCAGCAGAGTCGGGGGCGGGGACTAAAAAATCTTAACCCTAACAGCATAGTGGAGCGCGTCTGTTAGCATGTCTTCCCTTTCTTGTTAGCATGTCTCTCAAAAAGAGAAGCAATGGTTCCGATCCTCTTAATTCTTCAATAATTACATTCTATCAATCATAATGACATAGTTGAACAAATTATATGCAAAATTATGTGTATGAGTTCATCAGTTCATCTACTTGTGCACTACATCTAGTGAGAGAAGGAAGCCCGGTAAGGGGTCATTTTTTGGCACAAACAGAGATGTTCTAACTATTTTCAGTATCAAGGCATTGCAGTTTGAATCATCTTATCAGTGTCTCTACAAAAATAGCTCAGGATTATGATTCCATTTCCACATTGATCTTTGAGCAATATGGTGCATTGTTTTGCTTCAGGTGATCTGTCCCGGAGCAGCATCCGGACCAAAGCTTTGCAACCTTACAACGGCGCGTGCACACATGCACGACGTGTTTCAAAGAGCTAAATCATGCTATTAGCTGGGCATATGCAGCAGGAACAACCAAACTTGAAGAAACTCATGCTAAAGAATTTAAAAGCTTCTGCAATACAAAGATGACAATTCACAATTCTTGCTAGTAAATGCATCAGATTTAGAATTCTTGTCAGAAGCACGGATACATGTTTAGAATTCCATCATTGGAAAAAAGAGAGATGCAGGCTGGTGAAAACTTATCCTAGGAGGCAAACTCTCTTTGAGAACTTTGTGTTAAAAAATGCACAGTAAAAAGCACACTGTAGAGGGGGAGAGGGGGAGAGGAGGAGGGGGAGCTCACGGGGGTGGTGGTGCTCCGGCGACGGTGGTGT
>NC_041383.1:51754064-51754774 GCF_002162155.2 Triticum dicoccoides
GCGGACGGCGTCAGGTTAGGTTTGGGCGGATGGCGCGGGCTCGAGGGGGAGGAAGGGGAGAGGGAGGCGGCGTGGGCGCGTGGGCGGCTGCGGCGCAGTGGGTCAGGGCAGCGGCGGCGGCGGCGGTGGATCGAGGGAGAGGGAACTGGCGAGGGGGAGAGGGAAGGGGGGATCGGGCGAAGGGGGAGAGGGAAGGGGGGATCGGGCACAATACTAATGGCGCACCACCCCTCGGTGCGCCATAAGTACATCCATACTAATGGCGCACCTCACCGTGGTGCGCCATTAGTATTTTTTTTATTTCAACTCGAGCCAACAGGTTATGTACCACCAGAACTGATCCACATCAAGTCCCCTCTACTAGCTCGACTGGTCAGCAGCCAGTTCTCACACCAGGAGGTCCTGGGTTCGACTCCCAGGCTCCACAATTTTTTTAGCATTTAAAAAGCTGTTTGATACTTATTTGTGTTTAAATATGTTCAAACTTGTTTAAATAATAACAGTAATATTTTTTTATAAGACAGTAGCATTTAAAAAGCTGTTTGATACTTTTTTTTATAAGATGGTGCGCAGGGTGCGGAGGGTCGGCGGCGGCGGTTGAGTAGGGGAATCGAGGGTGCGGGGGGTCGGCGGCGGCGGCCGGTGGACTGGGGGGTGCTCGGCGGCGAGGGGGACCGGATCTGGCGAGGTGGGATAGCGATCGAGATGGA
>NC_041383.1:51754798-51769532 GCF_002162155.2 Triticum dicoccoides
TTAGCATTTAAAAAGCTGTTTCATACTTATTTGTGTTTAAATATGTTCAAACTTGTTTAAATAATAACAGTAATATTTTTTTATAAGACAGTAGCATTTAAAAAGCTGTTTGATACTTATTTTTTTTATAAGACGGTGCGCGGGGTGCGGGGGGTCGGCGGCGGCGGTTGAGTAGGGGAATCGAGGGTGCGGGGGGTCGGCGGCGGCGGCCGGTGGACTGGGGGGGTGCTCGGCGGCGAGGGGGACCGGATCTGGCGAGGTGGGATAGCGATCGAGATGGAGGGGGATCGAGATCGAGTGTCCATGAAATTTAAAAATATTCATGATAGTTCAAAAAGTACCCATGAAATACAATCGAGAAATGAAGGCTACGATTTAAATACAATCGATCTTAGCTAGCTATCTGTTCACAATCTTCTTGCCCTTCTTTTTGGCAAATGGAGTTCTTCTGTGGAATGGACGTCCTTTAGGTAGGGTGGTCCTGCTTCTTCTTGTGGTGTATGCTGCTACTTCATCATCGTCGTCATGTTTGATCCTCGGGTCGCCGTACTTGTCGAAGTCTTGCTCATTGGCTACTCCATCCATTCCGATGATCTTCCTTTTGCCTCTCCTCACGACAACACGACTGGGCTTTGGCGGGTCGGTAATGAAGAAGCATTGGTCCACTTGGGAAGCCAGTACCCATGGCTCATCTTTCGCGGTGACGTTTGCGCCCGCGGTCTTGGATTTGGCTTCGGGTATAACCATGGTGGTGAAATACCGGTCTTCTTTTATGACGTTCTTGGCCCATCTGACATGGAACATCGGGACCTTCTCTCCAGCGTAGCTCAGCTCCCAGATCTCCTCGATCCTTCCGTAGTATCTGTCCTTGTCGTTACCGGTGTAGGATTCCATCGTTACCCCGGAGTTCTGATAACCATCGCTCTTCATGTCCTTGGCCTCGGTGTAGAATGTGTAGCCGTTGATATCGTACGCCTCATAGTTCATCAGGTTGTGCTCGGCGCCCTGTGACAAGGCGAATATGAGTTGTTCTTCCGCGGAAGAATCCTCATGTAAAGGGTACGACAGAAGCTTCTGCTTGAACCAACGCGTGAAACATGAATTGTGCTCTTTGAGTATATCTCCGTCTGTCCTCTGTTGGCCTCGATCATTGTACGTCTTCTTAATAAAGGTTTTGTGCTCTACCACCCAAGGATCGACCACGTCTATGTGTTGTACCGCGACTAGGTTTGCTCTTTCAAAGTCGGCGAGTCGACCCTCGAAGTCGACATGCATTTCGCGGCGACCCTCACGGTGACCCCATCCAGCGAGCCTGCCGAGGTGCCTGTTGACGGGCAGACCAACGGGGTTCTCGATGCCTAGATAATTCGTGCAGTAGGAGATGCACTCTTCGGTCAGAAACCCCCTGGCTATGCTTCCTTCTGGACGTGACATGTCGCGAACGTATCCTTTGATGACACCATTCATCCTTTCGAACGGCATCATGCTGTGCAGGAACGTCGGTCCGAGTTGGATGATATCCTCCACTATATGGACCAGCAGATGCACCATAACGTCGAAGAATGCGGGCGAGAAGTACATCTCAAGCTCGCATAGTATCACCACAATCTCTTCCTGTAGCCTTCTGAGTTGCCTCACGCCAATCGACTTCCGAGAGATGACGTCGAAGAAGTTGCATAGGCCAAATAGCATTTCACGGACGTGCGCGTCCATGATCCCACGGATTGCAACTGGAAGTATCTGCGTCATCAGCACGTGACAGTCGTGAGACTTCATCCCGCTGAACTTCTGCTTCGCTGGGTCTAGGTATCTGCTTATCTTCCCCGCGTAACCGTAAGGAAGTTTTACTCCTAGGAGGCAGGTGAAAAACTGCTCGATCTCCTCCTGACTTAGAGTGAAGCACGCGGGAGGGTAGTCATTTCCGGTCTTCTTGGCCTTTTTGCCTTTGCGACGACTTTCTGTGTCCTGCTTCGCCTCATCATCATCATCATCATCATCATCATCATCATCATCATCATCATCATCATCATCATATATAGCGTGAAGCTCCTTCCTGATGCCCATTGATTTCAAGTCTGCCCTTGCTTTCGGCCCATCTTTGGTCCTCTCTGGCATGTTGAGCAGGGTACCAAGCAGACTCTCGCACACGTTCTTCGTGATATGCATGACATCAAGGCTGTGAGGCACACGGTGGATCTTCCAGTACGGCAAGTCCCAGAAAACAGACCTCGTTTTCCATACCTTCAGCAGCGGCTCTGGCGCCTTTCGCTTCTTTCCCGGCTCTGGCGCCTTTTGCTTCTTTCCCGGCAGTGGGCAGTCTTTCCAATTTTTCAACAGCTTGTCTATTTCCTCGCCGCTCCTCGTACACGGGCGTTTTCGGGGTTCGGTTTCACCATCGAACAGATCCTTGCGTTTCCTCCACGGGTCATCATCGCGAAGCCACCTTCGATGTCTCACGAACACGGTTTTCGAAGACCCGGGATCTCTATCTAGCTGGTGATACGTTGTGTCATCCATGCACCTTACGCATCCAGAAAATCCGTGGACTACCTGCCCCGCAAGATATCCGTAACCGAGATAGTCGTGCACCATCGTGAGCAGTGTGGCTCTCATAGGGAAATATTCTTTCTCTGCGGCGTCCCACGTATTGGCTGGCGTTTTCCACAGCGTGTCAAGCTCCTCTTTCAGCAGCCCCAGATACAGATTGATGTCGTTCCCTGGTTGTTTCGGCCCTTCAATTAGCATACTCATGTGAATGTACTTCCTCTTCATGCACAACCAGGGGGAAGGTTGTACATCCACACAAACACAGGCCAGGTGCTATGTGTGCTTCTCTGGCTGCCAAACGGATTGACTCCATCGGTGCTCGCGCCCAGCACGATGTTCCTTGGATCGTTCCCAAATTCTGGGTATTCGAAGTTCAACGCTTGCCACTGGCTCGCATCCTTAGGGCGACTCAGCATCTTGTCTTTTTTATCTATCTCCGGATCATTTGCGTCATCTTCTCGCTTCTTCTCCTCCCTATCCGCGTGCCAATGTAGGAGCTTTGCTACCTTAGGATCCGCGAAATACTGCTGCAGACGAGGAGTGATCGGAAAGTACCACACCACTTTTCGAGGAGCTTTCTTCCTCTTCTTGTATCGAGTGACACCGCACATCGGACATATGGTAGACTCCGCTTGCTCGTCCCGATAAATGATGCAATTGTTCATGCACACATGGTATTTCACGTGCGGTAAATCCAGAGGACACACGATTTTCTTCGCCTCCTCCAAACTGGTCGGGCACTTGTTCCCCTTGGGAAGACGTTCGTGCCAGAATGACATGTTCTCGTCGAAGCATGCGTCGGTCATTTTGTGTTTTACCTTCATCTCCAGAGCCATGAGCGTTACTTTCAGGCGGGTATCCTCGGGCCTGCATCCTTCATACAATGGAGTAACCGCGTCTAACTCAAGTTGATCCATCTTGGCTTTCTCTCGGGCGGCAGCTCTTGCGTTATCCGTCTGCTTGAGAAGCAGCTCTTGAATATGAGGGTCCTGCACCCAGCCCATCGATGGTCTAGCGTCGTCTGCTCCGCCGGCATCATCATCATGTCCTGCATCTTCTACATGATGACTGTGTATAGCATCACCGTCGTGATCATCTCCTGGGGATTCTTCGTCTTCTCGCCCCCCCGAGCCGCGGTGGTTGTCTTGCTGCCCTTCCTCATTTCTTGCCCGGCCCCCATGGACGACTTCGTAGTCATCTTCATCACCTTGCCACCGATAGCCATCCATGAAACCACGCAAGAGCAGGTGGTCCCGCACCTGCCCGGAATCCGGGTCCGCAATAAGGCTATTCAGCTTGCATCTTCGACACGGACATCTTATCTCCGCCTCGTTCTTTTGAAGCATCTCGGCCTTCGCGGACCTCAAAAACCTATTCATGATGCCTTCGGTCATCGTGCGGACCATGGTCGCCTGCGGGGTAGAGCAAAACGATATTTTAGAACCAAGAAAAAATTTGGCATGACTTTCCCTAAAAATAGGACCAAAAAGAATGCTTAATGCCAAAATTCTCGCCGAAACGGAAATGAATCAACATTCCGGCAAAATATTGGCAACTATCGCATTTCAAATACCGGTACACCTCCAAACACAAACACATATGCAAAACCACAAACATATGCAACACCACGAACATACATAGATCTAGCTAGGCCATAAAAAGTGCATGTGCACATTGTTGTAGGGAGAACAACATAAATATAGCTTCCCCCCTTACTTACCTAGCAAAACAAGGTAACTTAACCACTTAATTTGAATGAATCTATGGTGGAAATGAGGTGAAAAAGAGGAGGCACCCGAGACAAGGAGGAGGCGGTGGAGAGAATGAAGTGGGGAGAAAGTGAGTGTGGGAGGAGAGGCTGTCCAAAATATCTTGTTGCTGCCCACTTACTAATGGCGCACCAACCACAAATGCGTCATTAGTAATCCAGGTTACTAATG
The DNA here is from genome assembly GCF_002162155.2 of Triticum dicoccoides. Taxonomy (NCBI): domain Eukaryota; kingdom Viridiplantae; phylum Streptophyta; class Magnoliopsida; order Poales; family Poaceae; genus Triticum; species Triticum dicoccoides. Next base: position 51,759,286 of record NC_041383.1, read on the forward strand.
GCGCACCCCCTGATGGTGCGCCATTAGTAGTTTTTCAAAAAAAAACATACTAATGGCGCACTGCACCACGATGCGCCATTACTAGTTTAAACTAGTAATGGCTCACGCGTGCGAGTGCGCCATTAGTAGTTTTGCAAAAAAAGGAATAAAAATAATAATAAAAAAAACAACATTAGTGGCGCACTCTCTGGAAGGTGCGCCATTACTAGTTACAACTATTAATGGCGCACTGCCTGTGGATGCGCCATTAGTATGTTTGGACAGGCGCACTAGTTAAAAAAAAATTTGGTACTAATGGCGCACCGTGGGCAGGGTGCGCCATTAGTAGTTTCAACACTAATGGCGCATCAGAAGGTGGTGCGCCATTAGTATATACTAATGGCGCACCACATGTCTGGTGCGCCATTAGTGTCAATTCCATCTATAGCCATGCAAGGGCGAAGCCGAGAAGGCACAACAGGAAATCCAGGAGGCCAAAAAGATAACGGCGGGTAAGAAATTCTTTATGCAAAGCAAACATGTGGAGGAGGCATTTCTTTTACTTACCCAAGTCCGGAGCTCTCCAGGGGCATTCGGAGATCTGCCACACAGCGTATCAGATACCGCGGAGTTCTACCGTGCCCAGGAGGGGAGCTCAACGGAGAAGCTGTTCTGGTCCCAGTATGCTGGGGCTGAACATCCAACGCCTCTGAGTGACCAACTGAAGCAGTTGGTCGAACTCCACAGGGCGGCCGAAGTGGCTATGAAGGATTTCATAGCCCGGATGTGGCCTGGTGAGCCCCTGCCCACCAGCTACTTCGGCCTGATCAAGCGGATGGTGAATGCCTGTCCGCGACTGGAAGTCATCAAGCGATCCATTTGCATTGAGGGTGCCCGCCGGGCCTTTGCCCGTGCGAAGGTGCATTGGGGCAAGCTAGATGCGGAGAAGCTGGTGTAGGACGGGCCGCCAGAGGGCAAGCTGCATCGCATTCCGGACAAGTATTATGATGGCGTTATGAAGGGCGCTCGCCTCGTGCCCGATGAATGTACCAAGGACATAATTTTGGAATGAATTCACTTCTGTCATGTTTGTAATTTAAAGACGAAGTTACTTGCGCTATGTAGCGCTTTTGTTATTTAAAATATTACCTTCTGTGCGGCTGTTTATCAAATTCTGAAAGTAGGCCAGTCGTCGGCTTCCGCCCCCATGTAACTAGTACTGGGTGTTCGTGGAAAACCTGGACACTCTTTATCCAAATGTTTGGTCCCTTAAGGAGGTGTCCAACACAGCGAACAAGGCAATCGGACTATGCGGCTTTATAACCTTCACTTAACCATAGAAGTCTACAATTTTAAATTTCGGCGAAGCCCCTAGAATCCGGAAGACCGAATTGGGGCGCTATACACACCTAGATCGGACGAAGCCGAATTATCGCCTAAAGCGGAAAAATCTTTAAGGATTTTAAGACCTCTCGAATAGCGACCAGCTCTCGCCACATCATGCCGGTCAGTTTTCGGCTTTCTCTACTGAGGTGCTCGTCCGGAAGAACCGGGACACAATCGCAGTAGTTCTCCCTGCGCAACCTTAGCCGATATAACGGAACGTAAGGCAGCAAAACAAGGGAGCCGGGCTATCCCAACTGTAGACCCAAGACATGATTTGGAGCTGATGCATATAATGCTATAAGTTCGGGGTGCCGCACTATTGAAAGTGTTCGGACTTGTCTTGCCGTATTATGGGGCGCCATAAGAAGCCCCTGGCAAACTCAACGTACCAAAGGTGTACGGATGCAATATCAAATGGATATTTATAAGAAAAAAATGCTCAAGTAAGAATAATAAGCTGCCACTATATATGATCTCCCATTGATGAATAATACGTTTAAGCGTATGTTTACAATGAATGCATTAAGCGGAGATAAATAGGATTATTTGACATACCCTATCTGGGGGCAGGCTATGTACAGATAGATAAAGCAGGTATAATGATGATATATAGATTCCACCTGGGTATTTTTGTCTGTGCGCAAAGCATGTTGCCTCCTTGGTTTTGTCTCCTATGTATGTCCAACAGTCCGGCTCTTCTGGAGAAGCTGCACTAAAGCAATGTCCTGAAAGGTAAAAGGAAAGGTTACGAAGGTGTGTGGCGGTTATACCACACTGTTGACTGAGCCACTGCTTCTCCTTCGCCTGTGCCCATATTTTAAGTGCGTAGTTGTGTACGCACGACACGAATGCTGCCTTGATGGGATTTGAGCGGAGGCTAGACTTCTAGTCGCGCTCTTGGCGTGCCTGGTGATCCTGTTGCGGGGTGCTCCGAGCTTGCTTGACGGTGCTTGAGGTTGTCGTCACCGGATTGGAGGTTTGCCAAAGGACGCCGCATTGTACTTCTGCCGCGAGGGCTGCAGTGTGCTCTTCTGTACGGAGAGAGCGGTCCATGTTTCCGTTGACTGTTATGACCCCGCGTGGGCCTGGCATCTTGAGCTTGAGGTATGCATAGTGTGGTACCGCATTGAATCTAGCGAATGCGGTTCGTCCGAGCAGTGCGTGGTAACCACTTCGGAAAGGGATGATATCGAAGATTAACTCCTCGCTTCGGAAGTTATCCGGAGATCCGAAGACCACTTCCAATGTTATAGAGCCCGTAAAGCGGGCCTCTACTCCAAGAATTACACCTTTAAAGGTGGTTTTGGTAGGCTTAATCCTTGAAGGGTCGATGCCCATTTTGCACACTGTGTCCTGATAAAGCAGGTTCAGGCTGCTGCCTCCGTCCATAAGGACTCTTGTGAGGTGAAATCTGTCTATGATTGGGTCTAGAACCAATGCGGCTGAGCCGCCGTGACGGATGCTAGTAGGGTGACCCCTACGATCAAAGGTGATCGGGCAAGCTGACCACGGGTTCAATTTGGGGACGACTGGCTCCATCGTGTAGACGTCCGTAGTGCTCGCTTCCGTTCCCGCTTGGGTATGTGAATGGCGTAGATCATGTTGACCGTTTTCACCCGGGGGGGAAATTTCTTCTGTCCTCCCGTGTTCGGACGCCGGGGTTCATCGTCATCGTCGCTGTGCAGCCCCTTGTCCTTGTTTTTGGCGTTTATTTTGCCGGCCTGTTTAAATACCCAGCAGTGTCTATTGGTGTGGTTGGCTGGCTTGTCCGGGGTGCCATGAATTTGGCACGGGCGCTCTAGTATATGTTCTAGACTAGACGGTCCCTGATTGTTTTATTTGAATGGCTTCTTCCGCTGATCGGATTTGGATCCGCTGAATCCGGCATTAACTGCCGTGTCTTCAGTGTTGTTGTAGTTGTTCCGCCGCTTGTGTCTGTTGCGCCGTAGCTTGCCATTATTGTCACAGACATCTGACGTGCCAGAATGTGGTGTAGTGCTGCTATGAGCCAACCAGTTGTCCTCGCCCGTGCAAAAGCGGGTCATTAGTGTCGTGAGAGCTGCCATGGACTTGGGTTTCTCCTGGCCGAGGTGTCGAGCAAGCCACTCGTCGCGGATATTATGCTTGAAGGCTTCCAGGGCTTCGGCGTCCGGACAGTCAACTATTTGGTCCTTTTTAGTTAGGAACCGAGTCCAGAATTTCCTGGCTGATTCTCCGGGCTGTTGAGTGATGCGGCTCAGGTCGTCGGCGTCCGGAGGTCACACATATGTGCCTTGGAAGTTGTCAAGGAATGCATCTTCCAAATTTTCCAACTACCAATGGAATTTGCGGGCAGGCTGTTCAGCCAGTGCCTGGCGGGTCCTTTGAGCTTAAGGGGGAGATATTTGATGGCATGTAGATCATCTCCGCAGGCCATGTGGATGTGGAGAAGGAAGTCTTTGATCCATACCGCGGGGTCTGTTGTGCCATCGTATGATTTGATGTTTACGGGTTTGAACCCTTCTGGGAATTCATGATCCATCACTTCATCAGTGAAGCAGATGGGGTGTGCGGCGCCTCTGTGCCGGGCTATGTCACGGTGCAGTCCGACCAAATCAGGCTGGTTGTGTTTGGGCCGGGCGGATTTACTATTAGTGTATCCAGTATGACGATCATGTGCTGCAGCACGCCCCCGTGATCCGTAGATCGATCTTGGTTGTCCTGCGGTGCTATCCAATCTATCACGCAGGTCCTGAGTATTGCCCCAGGCCGTAGTAAACCGGCGTGGGGGTGCAGACTGATATTCGGGCTGATATGCCGTTTTATCCCGACCTCGAGGCGGCCGGTCAGCCATGTGGCGCTCGAGTCCATATTCCTCAGCTGCCAGGACTTCTGTCCATCTGTCTGTGAGCAGGTCTTGATCAGCTTGAAGCTGCTGCTGCTTCTTGTTCAGGCTCCTCGCGGTGGCAATAAGCCGGCGCTTGAAGTGCTCCTGCTCCGTGGGGTCCTCGGGCACGCCGAACTCGTCATCGCTGAGGCTAATCTTGTCTTCGGAGGGGGGCATGTAGTTGTCCTCCTCCGGGTACCCGTCCGTCGCCTATTCATCTGGGCTGTCCTGCCCATCTTCCTGTTCGGCCTGCTCGAAGGCGGGCTGATCGGGGTTGTATTCGTCTTCGGCACCGTCCGGATTGTTTTCGTCTCCGGTGCCGGTATTGCCTTGGCGGGGCTTGGAGTGGCGCTGGCGACGCCCATGTTTTGCTTTCTTCTTGGAGGGGTTATCCTCCATTGCCTCATCGCCATTTGTTTCTTTCGGAGTGTCCACCATGTATATATCGTATGAAGAGGTGGCTGTCCACCGCCCTGTGGGCGGTGGCTCCTGTGTGTCTCCTGCATCGTCGTCCATACCATCGATGTCTTTGGAGTCAAAGTCAAGCACGTCGGTTAAATCATCGACCATGGCAATGAATTGGGTGGTGGGTGGGCAGCGAATTCCTTTGCCGCCTGCTTCCCACTCAAGCCGGACATAGTTCGGCCCAAAGCCTCCTTACAAATAGAGAGACTTTAATGAGTTCAGCATGTTGCCAAAGGGCGAGTGCTGAAAGATGTCTGTGGTGGTAAACTCCATTACCGGAGCCCAACCTGGATTGGCTGGCTCGAGGGTGTGAGGACCGGAACCAACAACCGGATACGAGTCTGGGGCCCCGGGGTTACAGGCCTCCACAGAGGTGAGACCCATGTTCGGCTCCAACGCCAATGAGCATGCGGCCTGTGGGGCGGGGTCCACCCCTCCATCCTTAGGCAACCCAACCTGCTCCGGATTTAGATCCGGGGCTACTTCAGGGATGATATCCCGAACATTGTCCGACAGCAGGTCTAGGCCATGCTCATCGCGACTGTCCGGTGCTCCTGGCACAGGCCCGAACCCGTCGAAGATCAAGTCTCCGCCAATATCCGCCGTGTAGTTCAATTTTCCGAACCTGACCTGGTGGCCAGGGGCGTAGCTGTCGATCTGCTCCAGATAACCAAGCGAATTGGCTCGCAGTGCGAAGCTGCCGAACATGAAGATCTGTCCGGGGAGAGAGGTCTCGCCCTGGATGGTGTTGTTGGCGATTGAAGATGCCATCAAGCCTCAAAGCAATGACACAGAGGAACTCTCAATGAAAGCACTAATGTCGGTGTCAAAACCGGCGGATCTCGGGTAGGGGGTCCCGATCTGTGCGTCTTAGGCTGATGGTAATAGGAAGCGAGGGACACAATGTTTACCCAGGTTCAGGCCCTCTCGATGGAGGTAAAACCCTACTTCCTACTTGATTAATATTGAAGATATGAGTAGTACAAGAGTAGATCTACCACGAGATCGTAGAGGCTAAACCCTAAGAGCTAGCCTATGATGGTATGATTGTAATTGTGATCGGTCTTCTAAGGACCATCCTCTCCGGTTTATATAGACACCGGAGAGGGCTAGGGTTTACATGGAGTCGGTTACAAGGATGGAAACATAATATCTGGATCGCCAAGCTTGCTTTCCACACAAAGGAGAGTCCCATCCGGACACGGGCCGAAGTCTTGAGTTTTGTGTCTTCACGCTTCAATAGTCCGGACGGTGTATATAGTCCGGCTGTCCGGATACCCCCTAATCCAGGACTGCCTCACCGGGCGGGGCGGCAGGCTTCTAGGTCCTTAGCGAGTGCGGCGGCCGGCGCGCGGCGGCATTGGGGGCAGGTGGCCCATGGCGGCGTCGGGAGCGTGCGGACCGCGAGGGCGTTGGGGGTGGGCGGCCGACGTTGAGGCGGGGCGGGGCAGGACGTGGCGGCGGGATGGAGGAGGAGGCGGCGGCGACGGGCGGCGCGCGGTGAGACTGGGTGGCATGGGAGGTGGCGGTGGACTGGAGCTCGAGATGCGATCGAGGAGGCAGGGTGTGCAGGGGGGCGGGGCATGACGTGGCAGCGGGATGGAGGAGGAGGCGGCGGCGGCGGGCGGCGGCGGCACACGGCGCGCGGTGAGGCGGGGCAACACGGGAGGTGGCAGCGGACTGGAGCTCGAGATGGGATCAAGGAGGCAGGGTGTGCGGGTTGCTGGGCAGATTTTTTTTCTTTTCTCTCCCCCGTACCGGTTCGGGCTGACTTATGACGAAAGACTGCAGGTTGAATATAGAAAATAGTAGGGGCTTTTTTGAAAAACTACCGTGATGGTGAACCGAGAGACTCAATCCATGCTTTATTATTAGGGAGAGATATGCTTTGTGAGTAGTTCCATTTGTTCCTGAGGACATGGGTGAAGTCTTGCTATTAGTAGTCATGTGAATTTGGTACTCGTTTGATATTTTGATGACATGTATGTTGTCTCTCCTCTATTGGTGTTATGTGAACGTTGACTACATGACACTTCACCATTATTTGGGCCTAGAGGAAGGCATTGGGAAGTAATAAGTAGATGATGGGTTGCTAGAGTGATAGAAGCTTAAACCCTAGTTTATGCGTTGCTTCGTAAGGGGCTGATTTGGATCCATATGTTTCATGCTGTGGTTAGGTTTACCTTAATACTTCTTTTGTAGTTGCGGATGCTTGCAATAGGGGTTAATCATAAGTGGGATGCTTGTCCAAGTAAGGGCAGTACCCAAGCACCGGTCCACCCACATATCAAATTATCAAAGTACCGAACGCGAATCATATGAGTGTGATGAAACTAGCTTGACGATAATTCCCATGTGTCCTCGGGAGCGCTTTTCTCATTATAAGAGATTGTCCAAGCTTGTCCTTTGCTACAAAAAGGATTGGGACACCTTGCTGCACCTTATTTACTTTCATTGCTTGTTACCCTTTACAAATTATCTTATCACAAAACTATATATTACCTATAATTTCAGTGCTTGCAGAAAATACCTTACTGGAAACGGCTTATCATTTCCTTCTACTCCTCGTTGGGTTCGACACTCTTACTTAACGAAAGGACTACGATAGATCCCCTATACTTGTGGGTCATCAAGACTTATTGGTTGGATTGTTTTCCCCCTTATAAAAGGAGGTATTCTTCTCCAAGTTGACCTACCTCTTCCTTCCAAAGGTCCATTGATGCTCTAAGCTCCATTTTCGCCCGATCTCTCTCCCTAGCCAATCAAACTTGTTGATCTCTAGGGATTGGTTGAGAAGGCCTCGATCTACTCTTCCCCCAAAAGAAATTTGATTCCCCCCACTAATCCCTTGCAGATCTTGTTACTCTTGGGTTTTTGAGCACCCTAGACGGTTGAGGTCACCATGGAGCCATAGTCCATTGTGCTGAAGCTTCGTGGTGTCGTTGGGAGCCTCCAATTAAGTTGTGGAGATTGCCCCAACCTTGTTTGTAAAGGATCGGTCGCCGCCTTCAAGGGCACCAATAGAGGAATCATGACATCTCACATTGTGTGAGGGCATGAGGAGAATACAGTGGCCCTAGTGGCTTCTTGGGGAGCATTGTGCCTCCACACCGCTCCAACGGAGACGTAGTTCCCTTCAAAGGGAAGGAACTTCGGTAACACATCCTCGTCTCCATCGGTTCCACTTTTGGTTATCTCTCACCTTTACTTGTGCAAGCTATATTGTGTTATATCCTTTGCTTGCTTGTGTGCTTATTGTTGTTGCATCATATAGGTTGCTCACCTTGTTGCATATCTAGACAACCTACTTTGATGCAAAGTTTAATTTGGTAAAGAAAAGCTAAAAATTGTTAGTTGCCTATTCACCCCCCTCTAGCCAATTATATCGATCCTTTCAATTGGTATCCGAGCCTCATCCCTTAATTAAGGGCTTTACCATCCTAAGAGTATGGTTGACACCATAGACAGTGAGGAGGAGCAACCTAGTGTGAATCCTTCTTCGTCTAGGGCCGATGGGGGATCCCCGGTCTCACGTGAGGAATTCAATGTGGCTTTGGACACATTGAAAACCACCATGACAACCGAGGTCAAAGGCATGTTCAAAGAGTTCCTTGATGGTCTTAAATTATCCACCACACCTTTGGAAGTGGCTGCTCCTACTAACAAGGTGGCGGATGCCAACTCCGATAAGGGGAAGCTTCTAGTGATAAAGTTCCTTTATCATTTTTGCTCTTTCGACGTAGAAATGGTAGCGGCATCTTTGCCCATGTTGAACCTCCTCTTACTTATGGAGGACCGGTTCCCTCCACTCATTTAAATCATGCTGGTCCTCCTCCAAAGATTGTGAAAAATGAGGATTTTGACTCTTGGGTCTATCGCTTTAAACGTCATTTAAATCATGTTAATACTAATCTTTGGAGAATCATTGAGCAAGGTTTCTATCCACATGACCCAAGCAAGTTCACCCCTAGAGAAGCCGCGGACCATCAATTCAACGAGAATGCTCTCTTCATCATCCAAGATGCAATTCCTTCCGAAGATATTGCGCATCTTTGACCATTCACGGTGGCGAAGGAAGCATGGCACCATGTTGTTTCCATTTACAAGGGAAGCGCAAGTATTCAACGCTCCAATTATGATGTGGTGCAAGCACTACAGGAAAATACACTTCCGTGATGATACGTGTTTGTCACAGTATGTCATGTTTTCTGTCATGCATGTACATCCATGATGATTTTATGATAGAATCAAGATAGTCATATCTGTGCTGTCATAGAAGTGTTCCATGACATTACCAAAATTATCATCACGAAAGTGTCCACTTCCGTGATGATAAATCACGCGACATAGAAGTGCTTTCGTCAAGGGTGACCGACATGTGGCATCCACCGTAACGGGTGTTGGAAATATGCCCTAGAGGCAATAATAAAAGTATTATTATTATATTTCTTTGTTCATGATAATAGTCTTTTATTCATGCTATAATTGTATTATCCGGAAATCGTAATACACGTGTGAATACATATAGACCACAATATGTCCCTAGTGAGCCTCTAGTTGACTATCTCGTTGTGATCAACAGATAGTCATGGTTTCCTGGCTATGGACATTGGATGTCGTTGATAACGGTATCACATCATTAGGAGAATGATGTGATGGACAAGACCCAATCCTAAGCATAGCACAAAGGTCGGTTAGTTCGTTTGCTAGAGCTTTTCCAATGTCAAGTATCTCTTCCTTAGACCATGAGATCGTGTAACTCCCGGATACCGTAGGGGTGCTTTGGGTGTACCAAACGTCACAACGTAACTGGGTGATTATAAAGGTGCACTACAGGTATCTCCGAAAGTGTCTGTTGGGTTGACACGGATCGAGACTGGGATTTGTCACTCCGTATGACGGAGAGGTATCTCTGGGCCCACTCGGTAATGCATCATCATAATGAGCTCAAGGTGACCAAGTGTTTGGTCACGGGATCATGCATTACGGTACGAGTAAAGTGACTTGCCGGTAACGAGACTGAACAAGGTATTGGGATACCGACGATCGGGTCTCGGGCAAGTAACGTACCGAATGACAAAGGGAATTGTATACGGGGTTTGATCGAATCCTCGACATCGTGGTTCATCCGATGACATCATCGAGGAGCATGTGGGAGCCAACATGGGTATCCGGATCCCGCTGTTGGTTATTGACCGGAGAGTCTCGGTCATGTCTGCATGTCTCCCGAACTCGTAGGGTCTACACACTTAAGGTTCGGTGACGCTAGGGTTATCAGGAAGACAAGTATGTGATCACCGAATGTTGTTCGGAGTCCCGGATGAGATCCCAGACGTCACGAGGAGTTCCGGAATGGTCCGGAGGTAAAGTTTTATATATGGGAAGTTGTTAAACGGGCACCGGAAAGTTTTGGGGTCATACCGGTATTGTACCGGGACCACCGGATAGGTTCCGGGGGTCCATCGGGAGGGACCACCCCTCCTGGGGGGCCACTTGGGCTGCGTAGGGATAGCAGCCAGCCCCTGGTGGGCTTGGCGCGCCCCCCCCCTTG
>NC_041383.1:51769948-51855024 GCF_002162155.2 Triticum dicoccoides
GGGGGGGGGGGGGGAAACCCTAAAGGGGGCGCACCCCCTTTGCTTGGGGGGCAAGCCCCCCACCCTTTGGCCGCCGCCCCCCTCAAGGGTTTCCCCTAGAGGGCCGGCCCCCTTGCCCCTCTCCTCCTATATATAGAGGGGTGAGGGGAGGGCTGCTACACCACAACTCAAGACGCAGCCCCTCCCCTCCCCAACACCTCTCCTCCTCCGTACGTGCTTGGCGAAGCCCTGTCGAAATACTGCTGCACCAACTGCACCACGCCGTCGTGCTGCCCTTGGAGCTGCCTTCCTCAACCTCTCCTTCCTCCTTGCTGGATCAAGACGGAGGAGACGTCGACCGTCCCGTACGTGTGTTGAACGCGGAGGTGCTGTCCGTTCAGCACTTGGTCATCGGTGATCCGAATCACGACGAGTACGACTCCATCATCACCATCCCCTTGAACGCTTCCGCACTCGATCTACAAGTGGTATGTAGATGCAAACTCTTCCCCTTGACTCGTTGCTTAGATGAACTCATAGATGGATCTTGGTGAAACCGTAGGAAAATTTTTAATTTTCTGCAATGTTCCCCAACAGTGGTATCAGAGCTGGGTCTATGCGTAGTTCTCTTTGCACGAGTAGAACACAATTTTGTTGTGGGCGTGGATCTTGTCAACTTGCTTGCCTCTACTAGTCTTTTCTTGCTTCAGCGGTATTGTGGGATGAAGCGGCCCGGACCAACCTTACACGTACGCTTACGTGAGACCGGTTCCACCGATTAACATGCACTAGTTGCATAAGGTGGCTGGCGGGTGTCTGTCTCTCCCACTTTAGTTGGAGCAGATTCGATGAAAAGGGCCCTTATGAAGGGTAAATAGAAGTTGACAAAATCACGTTGTGGTTATTCGTAGGTAAGAAAACGTTCTTGCTAGAACCCAATTGCAGCCACGTAAAAGATGCAACAACAATTAGAGGACGTCTAACTTGTTTTTGCAGCGATTGATCATGTGATGTGATATGGCCAGAAGTTGTGATGAATGATGAATTGTGATGTATGAGATCATGTTCTTGTAATAGGATTCACGACTTGCATGTCGATGAGTATGACAACCGGCAGGAGCCATAGGAGTTGTCTTTATTTTTGTATGACCTGCGTGTCATTGAAGAACGCCATGTAACTTACTTTACTTTATTGCTAAACGCGTTAGTCATAGAAGTAGAAGTAGTCGTTGGCGTGACAACTTCATGAAGACACGATGATGGAGATCATGATGATGGAGATCATGGTGTCATGCCGGTGACAAGATGATCATGGAGCCCCGAAGATGAAGATCAAAGGAGCTATATGATATTGGCCATATCATGTCACTACTTTATATAATTGCATGTGATGTTTATTATGTTTTATGCATCTTGTTTACTTAGGACGACGGTAGTAAATAAGATGATCCCTTACAACAATTTCAAGAAGTGTTCTCCCCTAACTGTGCACCGTTGCTAAAGTTCGTCGCTTCTAAGCACCACGTGATGATCGGGTGTGATGGATTCTTATGTTCACATACAACGGGTGTAAGACAGTTTTACACAGCAAAAACACTTAGGGTTAACTTGACGAGCCTAGCATGTACAGACATGGCCTCGGAACACGGAGACCGAAAGGTCGAACACGAGTCGTATGGAAGATACGATCAACATAAGAATGTTCACCGATGATGACTAGTCCGTCTCACGTGATGATCGGACACGGGCTAGTCGACTCGGATCGTGTAACACTTAGATGACTAGAGGGATGTCTAATCTGAGTGGGAGTTCATAATTTGATTAGAACTTAATTATCATGAACTTAGTCTAAAAACTTTTGCAAATATGTCTTGTAGATCAAATGGCCAACGCTCATGTCAACATGAACTTCAACGCGTTCCTAGAGAAAACCAAGCTGAAAGATGATGGCAACAACTATACGGACTGGGTCCGGAACCTGAGGATCATCCTCATAGCTGCCAGGAAACAATATGTCCTAGAAGGACCGCTAGGTGACGCTCCCGTCCTAGAGAACCAAGACATTATGAATGCTTGGCAGTCTCGTGCTGATGATTACTCCCTGGTTCAGTGCGGCATGCTTTACAGCTTAGAACCGGGGCTCCAAAAGCGTTTTGAGCATCACGGAGCATATGAGATGTTCGAAGAGCTGAAACTAGTTTTCCAAGCTCACGCCCGGGTCGAGAGATATGACATCTCCGACAAGTTCTATAGTTGTAAGATGGAGGAAAATAGTTCTGTCAGTGAGCACATACTCAAGATGTCTGGGTTGCACAACCGTATGACCCAGCTGAATATTAACCTCCCTGATGAGGCAGTCATTGACAGAATCCTTCAGTCGCTCCCACCAAGCTACAAGAGCTTTGTGATGAACTACAATATGCAGGGGATGGTAAAGACCATTCCTGAAGTATTTTCTATGCTGAGGTCAGCAGAGGTTGAAATCAAGAAAGAACATCAAGTGTTGATGGTCAATAAGACCACTAAGTTCAAGAAAGGCAAGGGTAAGAAGAACTTCAAGAAGGACGGCAAAGAGGTTGCCGCACCCGGTAAGCCAGTTGCCGGGAAGAAGTCAAAGAATGGACCCAAGCCTGAGACTGAGTGCTTTTATTGCAAGGGGAAGGGTCACTGGAAGAGGAACTGCCCCAAATACTTAGCGGATAAGAAGGCCGGCAACACTAAAGGTATATTTGATATACATGTAATTGATGTGTACCTTACCAGTACTCATAGTAACTCCTGGGTATTTGATACCGGTGTCGTTGCTCATATTTGTAACTCACAGCAGGAGCTACGGAATAAGCGGAGACTGGCGATGGACGAGGTGACGATGCGCGTCGGGAATGGTTCCAGAGTCGATGTGATCGCCGTCGGCACGCTACCTCTACATTTACCTATGGGATTAGTTTTGAACCTTAATAATTGTTATTTGGTGCCAAGTTTGAGCATGAACATTGTATCTGGATCTCCTTTAATACGAGATGGCTACTCATTTAAGTCCGAGAATAATGGTTGTTCTATTTATATGAGAGATATGTTCTATGGTCATGCTCCGATGGTCAATGGTTTATTCTTAATGAATCTGAACGTAGTGTTACACATATTCATAGCGTGAATACCAAAAGATGTAAAGTTGATAACGATAGTCCCACATACTTGTGGCACTGCCGCCTTGGTCACATTAGTGTCAAGCGCATGAAGAAGCTCCATGCTGATGGACTTTTAGAGTCTCTTGATTATGAATCATTTGACACATGCGAACCATGCCTCATGGGCAAGATGACCAAGACTCCGTTCTCCGGAACAATGGAGCAAGCAACCAACTTGTTGGAAATCATACATACCGATGTGTGCGGTCCAATGAGTGTTGAGGCTCGCGGAGGATATCGTTATGTTCTCACTCTCACAGATGACTTGAGTAGATATGGGTATGTCTACTTGATGAAACACAAGTCAGAGACCTTTGAAAAGTTCAAGGAATTTCAGAATGAAGTAGAGAATCAACGTGACCGAAAGATAAAATTCCTACGATCAGATCATGGAGGAGAATACTTAAGTCACGAATTTGGTACACACTTAAGGAAATGTGGAATCGTTTCACAACTCACGCCGCCTGGAACACCTCAGCGTAACGGTGTGTCCGAACGTCGTAATCGCACTCTATTGGATATGGTGCGGTCTATGATGTCTCTTACCGATTTACCGCTATCATTTTGGGGATACGCTCTAGAGACAGCCACATTCACTTTAAATAGGGCACCGTCTAAATCCGTTGAGACGACACTGTATGAATTATGGTTTGGGAAGAAACCTAAGCTGTCGTTTCTAAAAGTTTGGGGATGCGATGCTTATGTCAAGAAACTTCATCCTGAAAAGCTCGAACCCAAGTCGGAAAAATGCGTCTTCATAGGATACCCTAAGGAAACTGTAGGGTATACCTTCTACTTAAGATCCGAGGGCAAGATCTTCGTTGCCAAGAACGGATGCTTTCTGGAAAAAGAGTTTCTCTCAAAAGTAGTAAGTGGGAGGAAAGTAGAACTCGATGAAGTACTACCTCTTGAGCGGGACAGTAGTGCAGCTCAGGAAGATATTCCTGTGATGCCTACACCAACTGAAGAGGAAAATAATGATGATGATCAAGGTACTTCGGATCAAGTTGCTGCCGAACTTCGTAGGTCCACAAGGACACGTTCCGCACCAGAGTGGTACGGCAACCCTGTCCTGGAAATCATGTTGTTAGACAACGGTGAACCTTCGAACTATGAAGAAGCGATGGCGGGCCCAGATTCCAACAAATGGCTAGAAGCCATGAAGTCCGAGATAGAATCCATGTACGAAAACAAAGTATGGACTTTGACTAACTTGCCCGATGATCGGCGAGCGATAGAAAACAAATGGATCTTTAAGAAGAAGACGGACGCGGATGGTAATGTCACCATCTATAAAGCTCGACTTGTCGCTAAGGGTTATCGACAAGTTCAAGGGATTGACTATGATGAGACTTTCTCTCCCGTAGTGAAGCTTAAGTCCGTCCGAATCATGTTAGCAATTGCCGCATACTATGATTATGAGATATGGCAAATGGACATCAAAATGGCATTCCTTAACGGGCATCTTAAGGAAGAGCTGTATATGATACAACCGGAAGGTTTTGTCGATCCTAAGAACGCTAACAAAGTATGCAAGCTCCAGCGATCCATTAATGGGCTGGTGCAAGCATCTCGGAGTTGGAATATTCGCTTTGATGAGATGATCAAAGCGTTTGGGTTTATGCAGACTTTTGGAGAAGCATGCGTTTACAAGAAAGTGAGTGGGAGCTCTGTAGCATTTCTCATATTATATGTAGATGACATACTTTTGATGGGAAATGATATAGAATTCTTGGACAGCATTAAGGCCTACTTGAATAAGTGTTTTTCAATGAAGGACCTTGGAGAAGCTGCTTATATATTAGGCATCAAGATCTATAGAAATAGATCGAGACGCCTCATAGGTCTTTCACAAAGCACATACCTTGATAAGATTTTGAAGAAGTTCAAAATGGATCAGTCTAAGAAGGGGTTCTTGCCTGTATTGCAAGGTGTGAGATTGAGCTCGGCTCAATGCCCGACCACGGCAAAAGATAAAGAAGAGATGAGTGTCATCCCCTATGCTTCAGCCATAGGATCTATTATGTATGCCATGCTGTGTACCAGACCTGATGTAAACCTTGCCATAAGTTTGGTAGGAAGGTACCAAAGTAATCCCGGCAAGGAACACTGGACAGCGGTCAAGAATATCCTGAAGTACCTGAAAAGGACAAAGGACATGTTTCTCGTTTATGGAGGTGACGAAGAGCTCGTCGTAAAGGGTTACGTCGACGCTAGCTTCGACACAGATCTGGATGACTCTAAGTCACAAACCGGATACGTGTATATGTTGAATGGTGGAGCAGTAAGCTGGTGCAGCTGCAAGCAGAGCGTCGTGGCGGGATCTACATGTGAAGCGGAGTACATGGCAGCCTCGGAGGCAGCGCATGAAGCTATTTGGGTGAAGGAGTTCATCACCGACCTAGGAGTCATACCCAATGCGTCGGGGCCGATCAAACTTTTCTGTGACAATACTGGAGCTATTGCCCTTGCGAAGGAGCCCAGATTTCACAAGAAGACCAGGCACATCAAGCATCGTTTCAACTCCATCTGTGAAAATGTTCAAGATGGAGACATAGAAATTTGCAAAGTACATATGGATCTGAATGTCGCAGATCCGTTGACTAAACCTCTCTCGCGAGCGAAACATGATCAACACCAGAACTCTATGGGTGTTCGATTCATCACAATGTAACTAGATTATTGACTCTAGTGCAAGTGGGAGACTATTGGAAATATGCCCTAGAGGCAATAATAAAAGTATTATTATTATATTTCTTTGTTCATGATAATAGTCTTTTATTCATGCTATAACTGTATTATCCGGAAATCGTAATACACGTGTGAATACATATATACCACAATATGTCCCTAGTGAGCCTCTAGTTGACTAGCTCGTTGTGATCAACATATAGTCATGGTTTCCTGGCTATGGACATTGGATGTCGTTGATAACGGGATCACATCATTAGGAGAATGATGTGATGGACAAGACCCAATCCTAAGCATAGCACAAAGGTCGGTTAGTTTGTTTGCTAGAGCTTTTCCAATGTCAAGTATCTCTTCCTTAGACCATGAGATCGTGTAACTCCCGGATACCGTAGGGGTGCTTTGGGTGTACCAAACGTCACAACGTAACTGGGTGATTATAAAGGTGCACTACAGGTATCTCCGAAAGTGTCTGTTGGGTTGACACGGATCGAGACTGGGATTTGTCACTCCGTATGACGGAGAGGTATCTCTGGGCCCACTCGGTAATGCATCATCATAATGAGCTCAAGGTGACCAAGTGTTTGGTCATGGGATCATGCATTACGGTACGAGTAAAGTGACTTGCCGGTAACGAGACTGAACAAGGTATTGGGATACCGACGATCGGGTCTCGGGCAAGTAACGTACCGAATGACAAAGGGAATTGTATACGGGGTTTGATCGAATCCTCGACATCGTGGTTCATCCGATGACATCATCGAGGAGCATGTGGGAGCCAACATGGGTATCCGGATCCCGCTGTTGGTTATTGACCGGAGAGTCTCGGTCATGTCTGCATGTCTCCCGAACCCGTAGGGTCTACACACTTAAGGTTCGGTGACGCTAGGGTTATCAGGAAGACAAGTATGTGATCACCGAATGTTGTTCGGAGTTCCGGATGAGATCCCGGACGTCACGAGGAGTTCCGGAATGGTCCGGAGGTAAAGTTTTATATATGGGAAGTTGTTAAACGGGCACTGGAAAGTTTCGGGGTCATACCGGTATTGTACCGGGACCACCGGATAGGTTCCGGGGGTCCACCGGGAGGGACCATCCCTCCCGGGGGGGCACTTGGGCTGCGTAGGGATAGCAGCCAGCCCCTGGTGGGCTTGGCGCGCCCCCCCTTGGGCCCATGCGCCTAGGGTTGGGGGGGAAACCCTAAAGGGGGCGCACCCCCTTTGCTTGGGGGGCAAGCCCCCCACCCTTTGGCCGCCGCCCCCCTCTAGGGTTTCCCCTAGAGGGCCGGCCCCCTTGCCCCTCTCCTCCTATATATAGAGGGGTGAGGGGAGGGCTGCTACACCACAACTCAAGGCGCAGCCCCTCCCCTCCCCAACACCTCTCCTCCTCCGTACGTGCTTGGCGAAGCCCTTTCGGAATACTGCTGCACCAACTGCACCACGCCGTCGTGCTGCCCTTGGAGCTTCCTTCCTCAACCTCTCCTTCCTCCTTGCTGGATCAAGACGGAGGAGACGTCGACCGTCCCGTACGTGTGTTGAACGCGGAGGTGCTGTCCGTTCAGCACTTGGTCATCGGTGATCCGAATCACGACGAGTACGACTCCATCATCACCATCCCCTTGAACGCTTCCGCACTCGATCTACAAGTGGTATGTAGATGCAAACTCTTCCCCTTGACTCGTTGCTTAGATGAACTCATAGATGGATCTTGGTGAAACCGTAGGAAAATTTTTAATTTTCTGCAATGTTCCCCAACAGTGGTATCAGAGCTGGGTCTATGCGTAGTTCTCTTTGCACGAGTAGAACACAATTTTGTTGTGGGCGTGGATCTTGTCAACTTGCTTGCCTCTACTAGTCTTTTCTTGCTTCAGCGGTATTGTGGGATGAAGCGGCCCGGACCAACCTTACACGTACGCTTACGTGAGACCGGTTCCACCGATTAACATGCACTAGTTGCATAAGGTGGCTGGCGGGTGTCTGTCTCTCCCACTTTAGTTGGAGCAGATTCGATGAAAAGGGCCCTTATGAAGGGTAAATAGAAGTTGACAAAATCACGTTGTGGTTATTCGTAGGTAAGAAAACGTTCTTGCTAGAACCCAATTGCAGCCACGTAAAAGATGCAACAACAATTAGAGGACGTCTAACTTGTTTTTGCAGCGATTGATCATGTGATGTGATATGGCCAGAAGTTGTGATGAATGATGAATTGTGATGTATGAGATCATGTTCTTGTAATAGGATTCACGACTTGCATGTCGATGAGTATGACAACCGGCAGGAGCCATAGGAGTTGTCTTTATTTTTTGTATGACCTGCGTGTCATTGAAGAACGCCATGTAACTTACTTTACTTTATTGCTAAACGCGTTAGTCATAGAAGTAGAAGTAGTCGTTGGCGTGACAACTTCATGAAGACACGATGATGGAGATCATGATGATGGAGATCATGGTGTCATGCCGGTGACAAGATGATCATGGAGCCCCGAAGATGAAGATCAAAGGAGCTATATGATATTGGCCATATCATGTCACTACTTTATATAATTGCATGTGATGTTTATTATGTTTTATGCATCTTGTTTACTTAGGACGACGGTAGTAAATAAGATGATCCCTTACAACAATTTCAAGAAGTGTTCTCCCCTAACTGTGCACCGTTGCTAAAGTTCGTCGCTTCTAAGCACCACGTGATGATCGGGTGTGATGGATTCTTATGTTCACATACAACGGGTGTAAGACAGTTTTACACAGCAAAAACACTTAGGGTTAACTTGACGAGCCTAGCATGTACAGACATGGCCTCGGAACACGGAGACCGAAAGGTCGAACACGAGTCGTATGGAAGATACGATCAACATAAGAATGTTCACCGATGATGACTAGTCCGTCTCACGTGATGATCGGACACGGGCTAGTCGACTCGGATCGTGTAACACTTAGATGACTAGAGGGATGTCTAATCTGAGTGGGAGTTCATAATTTGATTAGAACTTAATTATCATGAACTTAGTCTAAAAACTTTTGCAAATATGTCTTGTAGATCAAATGGCCAACGCTCATGTCAACATGAACTTCAACGCGTTCCTAGAGAAAACCAAGCTGAAAGATGATGGCAACAACTATACGGACTGGGTCCGGAACCTGAGGATCATCCTCATAGCTGCCAGGAAACAATATGTCCTAGAAGGACCGCTAGGTGACGCTCCCGTCCTAGAGAACCAAGACATTATGAATGCTTGGCAGTCTCGTGCTGATGATTACTCCCTGGTTCAGTGCGGCATGCTTTACAGCTTAGAACCGGGGCTCCAAAAGCGTTTTGAGCATCACGGAGCATATGAGATGTTCGAAGAGCTGAAACTAGTTTTCCAAGCTCACGCCCGGGTCGAGAGATATGACATCTCCGACAAGTTCTATAGTTGTAAGATGGAGGAAAATAGTTCTGTCAGTGAGCACATACTCAAGATGTCTGGGTTGCACAACCGTATGACCCAGCTGAATATTAACCTCCCTGATGAGGCAGTCATTGACAGAATCCTTCAGTCGCTCCCACCAAGCTACAAGAGCTTTGTGATGAACTACAATATGCAGGGGATGGTAAAGACCATTCCTGAAGTATTTTCTATGCTGAGGTCAGCAGAGGTTGAAATCAAGAAAGAACATCAAGTGTTGATGGTCAATAAGACCACTAAGTTCAAGAAAGGCAAGGGTAAGAAGAACTTCAAGAAGGACGGCAAAGAGGTTGCCGCACCCGGTAAGCCAGTTGCCGGGAAGAAGTCAAAGAATGGACCCAAGCCTGAGACTGAGTGCTTTTATTGCAAGGGGAAGGGTCACTGGAAGAGGAACTGCCCCAAATACTTAGCGGATAAGAAGGCCGGCAACACTAAAGGTATATTTGATATACATGTAATTGATGTGTACCTTACCAGTACTCATAGTAACTCCTGGGTATTTGATACCGGTGTCGTTGCTCATATTTGTAACTCACAGCAGGAGCTACGGAATAAGCGGAGACTGGCGATGGACGAGGTGACGATGCGCGTCGGGAATGGTTCCAGAGTCGATGTGATCGCCGTCGGCACGCTACCTCTACATTTACCTATGGGATTAGTTTTGAACCTTAATAATTGTTATTTGGTGCCAAGTTTGAGCATGAACATTGTATCTGGATCTCCTTTAATACGAGATGGCTACTCATTTAAGTCCGAGAATAATGGTTGTTCTATTTATATGAGAGATATGTTCTATGGTCATGCTCCGATGGTCAATGGTTTATTCTTAATGAATCTGAACGTAGTGTTACACATATTCATAGCGTGAATACCAAAAGATGTAAAGTTGATAACGATAGTCCCACATACTTGTGGCACTGCCGCCTTGGTCACATTAGTGTCAAGCGCATGAAGAAGCTCCATGCTGATGGACTTTTAGAGTCTCTTGATTATGAATCATTTGACACATGCGAACCATGCCTCATGGGCAAGATGACCAAGACTCCGTTCTCCGGAACAATGGAGCAAGCAACCAACTTGTTGGAAATCATACATACCGATGTGTGCGGTCCAATGAGTGTTGAGGCTCGCGGAGGATATCGTTATGTTCTCACTCTCACAGATGACTTGAGTAGATATGGGTATGTCTACTTGATGAAACACAAGTCAGAGACCTTTGAAAAGTTCAAGGAATTTCAGAATGAAGTAGAGAATCAACGTGACCGAAAGATAAAATTCCTACGATCAGATCATGGAGGAGAATACTTAAGTCACGAATTTGGTACACACTTAAGGAAATGTGGAATCGTTTCACAACTCACGCCGCCTGGAACACCTCAGCGTAACGGTGTGTCCGAACGTCGTAATCGCACTCTATTGGATATGGTGCGGTCTATGATGTCTCTTACCGATTTACCGCTATCATTTTGGGGATACGCTCTAGAGACAGCCACATTCACTTTAAATAGGGCACCGTCTAAATCCGTTGAGACGACACTGTATGAATTATGGTTTGGGAAGAAACCTAAGCTGTCGTTTCTAAAAGTTTGGGGATGCGATGCTTATGTCAAGAAACTTCAACCTGAAAAGCTCGAACCCAAGTCGGAAAAATGCGTCTTCATAGGATACCCTAAGGAAACTGTAGGGTATACCTTCTACTTAAGATCCGAGGGCAAGATCTTCGTTGCCAAGAACGGATGCTTTCTGGAAAAAGAGTTTCTCTCGAAAGTAGTAAGTGGGAGGAAAGTAGAACTCGATGAAGTACTACCTCTTGAGCGGGACAGTAGTGCAGCTCAGGAAGATATTCCTGTGATGCCTACACCAACTGAAGAGGAAAATAATGATGATGATCAAGGTACTTCGGATCAAGTTGCTGCCGAACTTCGTAGGTCCACAAGGACACGTTCCGCACCAGAGTGGTACGGCAACCCTGTCCTGGAAATCATGTTGTTAGACAACGGTGAACCTTCGAATTATGAAGAAGCGATGGCGGGCCCAGATTCCAACAAATGGCTAGAAGCCATGAAGTCCGAGATAGAATCCATGTACGAAAACAAAGTATGGACTTTGACTAACTTGCCCGATGATCG
Source organism: Triticum dicoccoides (assembly GCF_002162155.2). Classification (NCBI taxonomy): domain Eukaryota; kingdom Viridiplantae; phylum Streptophyta; class Magnoliopsida; order Poales; family Poaceae; genus Triticum; species Triticum dicoccoides. The sequence goes on from NC_041383.1 coordinate 51,781,380, forward strand.
GCGAGCGATAGAAAACAAATGGATCTTTAAGAAGAAGACGGACGCGGATGGTAATGTCACCATCTATAAAGCTCGACTTGTCGCTAAGGGTTATCGACAAGTTCAAGGGATTGACTATGATGAGACTTTCTCTCCCGTAGTGAAGCTTAAGTCCGTCCGAATCATGTTAGCAATTGCCGCATACTATGATTATGAGATATGGCAAATGGACGTCAAAATGGCATTCCTTAACGGGCATCTTAAGGAAGAGCTGTATATGATACAACCGGAAGGTTTTGTCGATCCTAAGAACGCTAACAAAGTATGCAAGCTCCAGCGATCCATTAATGGGCTGGTGCAAGCATCTCGGAGTTGGAATATTCGCTTTGATGAGATGATCAAAGCGTTTGGGTTTATGCAGACTTTTGGAGAAGCATGCGTTTACAAGAAAGTAAGTGGGAGCTCTGTAGCATTTCTCATATTATATGTAGATGACATACTTTTGATGGGAAATGATATAGAATTCTTGGACAGCATTAAGGCCTACTTGAATAAGTGTTTTTCAATGAAGGACCTTGGAGAAGCTGCTTATATATTAGGCATCAAGATCTATAGAAATAGATCAAGACGCCTCATAGGTCTTTCACAAAGCACATACCTTGATAAGATTTTGAAGAAGTTCAAAATGGATCAGTCTAAGAAGGGGTTCTTGCCTGTATTGCAAGGTGTGAGATTGAGCTCGGCTCAATGCCCGACCACGGCAAAAGATAAAGAAGAGATGAGTGTCATCCCCTATGCTTCAGCCATAGGATCTATTATGTATGCCATGCTGTGTACCAGACCTGATGTAAACCTTGCCATAAGTTTGGTAGGAAGGTACCAAAGTAATCCCGGCAAGGAACACTGGACAGCGGTCAAGAATATCCTGAAGTACCTGAAAAGGACAAAGGACATGTTTCTCGTTTATGGAGGTGACGAAGAGCTCGTCGTAAAGGGTTACGTCGACGCTAGCTTCGACACAGATCTGGATGACTCTAAGTCACAAACCGGATACGTGTATATGTTGAATGGTGGAGCAGTAAGCTGGTGCAGCTGCAAGCAGAGCGTCGTGGCGGGATCTACATGTGAAGCGGAGTACATGGCAGCCTCGGAGGCAGCGCATGAAGCTATTTGGGTGAAGGAGTTCATCACCGACCTAGGAGTCATACCCAATGCGTCGGGGCCGATCAAACTTTTCTGTGACAATACTGGAGCTATTGCCCTTGCGAAGGAGCCCAGATTTCACAAGAAGACCAGGCACATCAAGCATCGTTTCAACTCCATCTGTGAAAATGTTCAAGATGGAGACATAGAAATTTGCAAAGTACATATGGATCTGAATGTCGCAGATCCGTTGACTAAACCTCTCTCGCGAGCGAAACATGATCAACACCAGAACTCTATGGGTGTTCGATTCATCACAATGTAACTAGATTATTGACTCTAGTGCAAGTGGGAGACTATTGGAAATATGCCCTAGAGGCAATAATAAAAGTATTATTATTATATTTCTTTGTTCATGATAATAGTCTTTTATTCATGCTATAACTGTATTATCCGGAAATCGTAATACACGTGTGAATACATATATACCACAATATGTCCCTAGTGAGCCTCTAGTTGACTAGCTCGTTGTGATCAACAGATAGTCATGGTTTCCTGGCTATGGACATTGGATGTCGTTGATAACGGGATCACATCATTAGGAGAATGATGTGATGGACAAGACCCAATCCTAAGCATAGCACAAAGGTCGGTTAGTTTGTTTGCTAGAGCTTTTCCAATGTCAAGTATCTCTTCCTTAGACCATGAGATCGTGTAACTCCCGGATACCGTAGGGGTGCTTTGGGTGTACCAAACGTCACAACGTAACTGGGTGATTATAAAGGTGCACTACAGGTATCTCCGAAAGTGTCTGTTGGGTTGACACGGATCGAGACTGGGATTTGTCACTCCGTATGACGGAGAGGTATCTCTGGGCCCACTCGGTAATGCATCATCATAATGAGCTCAAGGTGACCAAGTGTTTGGTCATGGGATCATGCATTACGGTACGAGTAAAGTGACTTGCCGGTAACGAGACTGAACATGGTATTGGGATACCGACGATCGGGTCTCGGGCAAGTAACGTACCGAATGACAAAGGGAATTGTATACGGGGTTTGATCGAATCCTCGACATCGTGGTTCATCCGATGACATCATCGAGGAGCATGTGGGAGCCAACATGGGTATCCGGATCCCGCTGTTGGTTATTGACCGGAGAGTCTCGGTCATGTCTGCATGTCTCCCGAACCCGTAGGGTCTACACACTTAAGGTTCGGTGACGCTAGGGTTATCAGGAAGACAAGTATGTGATCACCGAATGTTGTTCGGAGTTCCGGATGAGATCCCGGACGTCACGAGGAGTTCCGGAATGGTCCGGAGGTAAAGTTTTATATATGGGAAGTTGTTAAACGGGCACTGGAAAGTTTCGGGGTCATACCGGTATTGTACCGGGACCACCGGATAGGTTCCGGGGGTCCACCGGGAGGGACCATCCCTCCCGGGGGGGCACTTGGGCTGCGTAGGGATAGCAGCCAGCCCCTGGTGGGCTTGGCGCGCCCCCCCTTGGGCCCATGCGCCTAGGGTTGGGGGGGAAACCCTAAAGGGGGCGCACCCCCTTTGCTTGGGGGGCAAGCCCCCCACCCTTTGGCCGCCGCCCCCCTCTAGGGTTTCCCCTAGAGGGCCGGCCCCCTTGCCCCTCTCCTCCTATATATAGAGGGGTGAGGGGAGGGCTGCTACACCACAACTCAAGGCGCAGCCCCTCCCCTCCCCAACACCTCTCCTCCTCCGTACGTGCTTGGCGAAGCCCTTTCGGAATACTGCTGCACCAACTGCACCACGCCGTTGTGCTGCCCTTGGAGCTGCCTTCCTCAACCTCTCCTTCCTCCTTGCTGGATCAAGACGGAGGAGACGTCGACCGTCCCGTACGTGTGTTGAATGCAGAGGTGCTGTCCGTTCAGCACTTGGTCATCGGTGATCCGAATCACGACGAGTACGACTCCATCATCACCATCCCCTTGAACACTTCCGCACTCGATCTACAAGTGGTATGTAGATGCAAACTCTTTCCCTTGACTCGTTGCTTAGATGAACTCATAGATGGATCTTGGTGAAACCGTAGGAAAAATTTTAATTTTCTGCAACGTTCCCCAACAATGGGACATTGTTAAGCACCATTAAGCTACCGGGTCCGGTTTTGGATCCGATAGCCCGCTAACAACCACGACCAATGCCGATTTTCCATGTGTAAAATTCTCATTGGCCGACAGAACCACGCGTCAGCTCCGTGTTGGCACAGGTGTCACTCATCCAAAAGTCGAGATGGGCCTATGATATGTTGACACGTGGACGGGCCAAAAAGTGGCCCATAATGTTTGAATGGGCCGGCCCAAGTAAAGGCCCACAAGATTTAGCAGACCATAATGGGCCGGCCTAGCTAAAGGCCCACAAGATTTTGTAGACCATAATGGGCTGGCCCAGCTAAAGGCCCACAAGATTTAGTGGACCACAATGGGCCAGCCCAAATAAAGGCCCACAAGATTTTGTAGACCATAATGGGCTGGCCCAGCTAAAGGCCCAACATTCTCAGTTAAGGCCCATACGTCTAGTGTCAAATCGGCCCGTCAACGGCCTGCCCTAAACTTGTCATCATCGCGGACCATTGTCACTTCTGGCCCGTTAACAGCCCACTAAGTATTTGGGCCGAATTACAACCCGGTGTATTTTTGGCCTGTTAAAGGTCCTGCTTCCAGTACTAGGAAAATGCTTACCAGTAGCGCTGTTTTTTTGCTACCAGTAGCGCCGGCAGACGCGCTACTGCTTCGACGCTACAACTATTTTTTTAGAAGTAGCGGTTGTTTGTCCCAACGCTATTGGTAACTGAAGATAGCAGTAGAGCTTTTTTTAACCCACGCTACTATTATCCTAAGTATTAGTAGCGTGCACTTTTTCCCCACGCTACTACTAGCTAATTAGGAATTAAAAAAAATTAGATGCAGTATTCATGTATGGAAATCAGAGACACATCCAGTGCAAGATAAACTAAGGTCACAGAACCATCTCAACTAGAAGAGATCACAAGAATCCATTTAACATCACGCGCACACAACCATCATCAAAACGTGGGTACCTTCCCCAGTGTTCACCACCAACCTAAACAAACCACTTCTCCAGATGTATCTACCAAGGCTCGGAGTTCAGACGCCGGTGGACCCGAATCCTCCCTCCCCGCGGACGATGGCATCGAGGTCCTCCACCTCGGCGACCTTCGGCATCGTGATCACCTAGATGTTCATATGTGCGACATGGCTGAGGGAGTCCTGGATTAGGGGGTATCCGGACAGCCGGACTATATACTTTGGCCGGACTGTTGGACTATGAAGATACAAGATTGAAGACTTCGTCCCGTGTCCGGATGGGACTCTCCCTGGCATGGAAGGCAAGCTTGGTGATTTGGATGTTAGATCTCCTTCTCTGTAACCGACTCTGTGTAACCCTAGCCCCCTCCGGTGTCTATATAAACTGGAGGGTTTAGCCCGTAGGACAACAACAATCATAATCATAGGCTAGCTTCTAGGGTTTAGCCTCTACGATCTTGTGGTAGATCAACTGTTGTAATACTCATATCATCAAGATCAATCAAGAAGGAAGTAGGGTATTACCTCCATCGAGAGGGCCCGAACCTGGGTAAACATCGTGCCCCCAGCCTCCTATAACATTAGCTTTAGACGCACAGTTCGGGACCCCCTACCCGAGATCCGCCGGTTTTGACACCGACATTGGTGCTTTCATTGAGAGTTCCACTATGTCGTCGTGATAATGCTTGATGGCTCGTCTCGTTGTCAAGGACAACATCACCTCTGGGCGAACCCTGGCTCTAGGCCAAACTCTCCGACTAGGCGGCTTGGTCATGACCGCCCGATCGGATGTCGCACCGACAATGACTTCTTGGGTCATCAAAAACAGCCTCCACGTCAATTCGGAACTCGCCGAACAGATGGATTCAATGGAGATCTCCTCCCTTAATGAGCTCTTGGATCGCCTTGCCGCCCTGTGTGTCGCTATGGACTATGATCGGATTGGGATTAAACCCGACCAAAGGAAGATTAACTCTCCGCCGATCACCCATGAGACAACGGTAATGGAAGAGCAACGCATGGATTCTCCCTCTATTTTGAGGACGAACTATGTCCGGATTTCTGAGCTCCCCAAGCAGGATACCCATTCGCGGGAGGACGTGACCCAAACCCCGAACTTAGAATCGGGCGGCGGGCCAGAAAAATTGGGCAACAAACCGGAGCCCGAGCTGCCAAGCTCGGAAGCTTCTCTGCCCCTGGGTCTCAGGTCGGGTCAGGGTTCGGACTTACATCTACCCACCCACCCAGATTTAATCAATCATTCCTCATATCAGACAAGAGCCCCAAGAGACAGCACATCATTACTGGGCCAGATTCCTCTTTGTGATAAACAAGGTCAAGGACAGTCACGAGGAAGACGCAATCTCATTCTTTTGCAAAAATTGCACGGATAAGGGGATCCTCAACGCTATAAGTCGCTATGACATAGTACACTTTGCTGACTTAGCGGCCATAGTGTAGAAGTACTGCACGATGGAAAGCACCTGGAAAACCCAAACAAACTTCTGGGATAATCTGGCTCTCAATAAACCCTTCATCCGAACTAAAAGGGTAAACTCTCGCAAGGCACCCGATTCAATTACCAAAAAACCACCCGCTGCAGGGAGTGGAACCGTATTGGAAGAATGGCTCAATGGGCCATGCAAAATTCACAACACACCGGATACCATACCAACACATAGCCTTAGAGCGGCAAGGATCTCCTCATCAACCATACTGCAGAACAACATCCCGCCGAGAATAACAATGCGGTACTGACAGTCTTCGAGACTTTCGCCTCAAATAATAGGCACAAGCGAACTCTCCGTAGCCTCGCCGAAGTTTGCCATGTGGCAACAATAAATCCGTGGAACGACACGGCTATAACTTTCAATGCTAGCGTCGAACCTCAATTCCGAACAGTCCGGGCACCAGCCGCTTTGGTCCTTAGTCCAATCGTGGACGGCTTCCAGCTCACTAAAGTGCTCATGGACGGCGGAAGCGGATTAAACCTCATCTACGAGGAAACCCTCAACAAGATGGAAATAGACAAGAGCCGCATTGAGCGGAGCAGCACAACCTTCAGAGGAATCATCTCTAGCCGGGAAGCATGATGTGCGGGAAAAATCACACTGGATGTGGTATTCGGCAGGCCGGAAAATTACAGGTCAAAAGAAATCACATTCCAAGTGGCCCCGTTCAGCAGCGGATACCACGCCCTCTTATGGCGGGACGCATTCGCGAGCTTTCAAGCTATACCCCATTACGGGTACATGAAGCTCAAAATGCCCGGGCCCAATGGAATCATCACTCTAGCTAGTGATCCAGACATCGCACTCCACACCGAAAATAAAACCGCCGCACTGGCCCTGGAGGCATTACCCGAAGCCCTCGCGACCGAAGAACTAACCACGCTGCGCGCCACAGTGGACAGAGACGACGTGATACTCGACAAATGACCCAAGTCACCTCTTTCAAACCCACGAACGAGATAGTCAAATTCCAGGTCCAGCCAACGGACCCCACAAAAATAGCTTCCATTGGGACACAACTGAACCCTACAATAGATGCCGCACTGCGAGATTTCTTGCGTGAGAATTGGGATATCTTTGCCTGGCATCCTTCAGACATGCCAGGCATCCCACGCAGGCTGGCCGAACACAATTTAAATATACTGAAGGGATATAAGCCGGTTAAACAGACTCTTAGGCGCTTTTCAGAGCCTAAGCGGCAAGCCATGGGAGAAGAGCTAGCTAAGTTACTCGAGGCTGGATTCATCAGAGATATAAAATATCCAGATTGGCTAGAAAACCTGGTGATGGTACCAAAGAAGGACAAATCCTGGCGCCCATGTGTTGATTTCAAGGACCTCAATAAGGCTTGCCCTAAGGATCCATTCCCCCTCCCCCGCATTGATCAAATCATCAACACTACCACAGGACACGACTCATTGTGTTTCCTCACGCATACTCTGGATACCATCAAATCAAGATGGCGGAGTCCGACCAAGCCGCAATGGCCTTCATCACGCCATACGGCCCCTTCTGTTTCAATAACATGCCTTTTGGGCTCAAAAATGCCGGCGCAACCTATCAACGCATGATTCAAACATGCCTGGAGAAACAAATCGGCAAAATAGTGGAGGCATACATGGACGACGTGGTCATCAAAACAAGACACGTCGAAACTTTAATAGATGACTTGAGGCTCATGTTCGACAACCTTCGAACATATGACATCAAGATCAACTCAGAAAATGTGTTTTTGGCGTACCTTCCGGGAAGTTGTTCGGCTTCATCGTCTCCAATAGAGGAATTGAAGCAAATCCGGCAAAAATCCGAGCTCTGTCACAGTTGGCTACCCCAACACACCTCAAGCAGATCCAGAAACTAACTGGATGCGTGGCTGCATTAAGTCGCTTTATCTCCCGATTAGGAGAAAAGGCACTACCTTTTTATCGCCTTCTTCGACGCACCGAACACTTAGAGTGGACGGAAGCGGCCACGGCCGGACTGGAAGAAATAAAGGCTCTCTTGGACAGTAATCCAATCCTGACCGCGCCAAATATTGGCGAACCTATGCTATTATACATAGCTGCAACGTACTAGGTTGTAAGCGCAGTACTCGTCTTCGAACGAGAAGCGGACGAACACAAGCTCCCGCTCCAAAAGCCGGTATATTACGTGTCCACTGTCCTCACTCCATGCAAATTCCGGTACCCACACTATCAAAAGATAGCATACACGGTCTTCATGGCATCCCGGAAGCTACGACACTACTTTCAAGATTGTTCGATTAAGGTGGCCTCCGAAGTACCACTCAATGACATAATAAATAACCGCGATGCCACAAGCCGGATTGCTAAATGGGCTATCGATTAAGTCGCAAGTACTGGCTGACTTTGTCGCCGAATGGACAGAAGCCGAACTCCCTAAAGAGTACGACGCATGCTCCAATTGGATCATGCACTTCGACGGTTCTAAAATGCTGGCTGGATTGGGAGCGGGTGTTGTCCTGACATCCCCCACCGGAGACACGGTCCAATATGTACTCCAAATATTATACACAGACTCCAACAATGTAGCCGAATATGAGGCTCTATCGCATGGTCTTCGGATGGCAGTCCCCATGGGCATCCAACGCCTAGAAGTGTGCGGGGACTAGAACCTTGCAATATCACAAATAAATGGAGACTTTGATGCCAAGGATCCAAAAATGGCGGCGTACCGTAATGCCGCCCTCAAAATGTCAGCTCGGTTCGAGGGGCTCGAATTCCACCATGTGGTCCGAGAAAACAATAAAGCGGCGGATATCCTCGCCCGCATCAGTGCTAAACGCGACCCCGTCCGACCTAGTATCTTCTTGGAAAGGCTGTTCAAGCCATCCGTGGTATGGGAAGGGGAGACCGGCAACACCAGTCCGAACACGAATATAACCCTAGATTCCGAACCATCTGACGTAATCAGAGGCTCTTCCACCGAAATAACACCCTCGGCCCACGAAATCATGGTGGACAAGTTCCAGTGTACCAAAATGAGGCACGTTGTATTGTGCGACGCTCGAAGGCCTACAAAGTCCACGAGGGAGAGCTTTATAAGAAAAGCGCCATACGAGTGCTCCAAAGATGCATCTCCGAAGAGGAAGGGCGGCAGCTCTTGGATGAAATCCATGCCGGACTCGGCTGGCACCACGATGCAGCTCGGGCACTTGTAAGCAAGGCCTTCCGTACAGGTTTTTACTGGCCGACAGCCCGGGCAGATGCACAGGACCTTGTCCAACATTGCGTCGGTTACCAACTCTTCGCCAATCAGAGCCATATGCCCCCTACCGCTCTCCAAACAATCCCCATAACTTGGCCCTTCGCGGTTTTGGGGCTGGATATGGTCGGACCTCTTAAAGGGGGAAGCCATAAGAAAAAATACTTATTGGTCATGGTGGACAAGTTCACCAAATGGATAGAAGCCAAACATTTTAAAATGGCCGAATCTGGACCAGTGATAGACTTCATATCAGGGGTTGTGCACCGTTACGGTGTCCACCACAGCATCATCACTGACAATGGCTCCAATTTCACAGCCGATGTGGTGAAAACTTGGTGCGGCAATATGGGCATTAAGCTCGACTACGCCTCTGTCTATCAGCCCCAAAAAAATGGACAAGTCGAACGTGCAAATGGTCTTATCATGAGCGGCATCAAACCCAGACTAGTGCGATCCTTGAAGGAATCAGATACGCACTGGGTCGAGGAGCTCGACTCCGTACTCTGGGGGCTGCGGACCACGCCAAATCGCACCACCAGATACACACTATTTTTTATGGTGTATGGCGCAGAGGCAGTATTACCCTGGGATATAATTCATGACTCACCTCGCGTGTGCATATACGAAGAGAAAGAAGCCGAGCTAGATCGGCAGGATAACTTAGATGCCCTGGAGGAGGAGCGTGACGTTGCAAAAGCCCGTTCCGCATTCTATTAGCAGCAGGCTCGAAGGTATCAAAGTAGAGAAGTACGGGTCAAAACTTATAACATTGCCAAACTCATTCTACGCCTGCCGGAGAAGAAGAAGGACAAGCTTAAGCCCAAGTGCGAGGGCCCCTTCATCATTGATAAATTTGTCACTTGAGGAGCTACCATTTGCGTAATGCATCAGATAACAGACTCGAGCGGAACCCATGGAACGCGGCCAGACTCCGAATATTCTACGCCTAGTGCCAAACTTAGTGTTCGTCTCCTTACCTCCGCCTTTTCAATTATGTCCTCCTTTTTTTCTTTCTCTTCCTCTTTTCTTTTTACACACAAATACTCAAATGCTTTACGGATGCTTCGATCGCTCCGGCCACACAATGCGTGCTCAATATACCTGGAGGCTTCCTATACAGAAGCTTAATATAATTATTTTCATGGCTTCATGCCCACCACATATGCGTCACCTTTCCATATGTGCCATTTCTTCACCATTATATGCAACAATATGACTTAAGTTTTGGCCATGCTGGGTTGCCTAGTGTGACAGCCTGATTTTTGCCCCTTTCTTTTTCTTTTGTTTTTCCGAGGTTTTTACCTGAGTTTGCTTTTTCCGTGGCTTTGTGGTCTGGAAACTGAAAAAGATGCCCTCTTCTTTGTTTTTAGAGTGGCTTTTCATTCCCAAATCTTTCCCTAGACCCTGTCATTTCCATCCTAGCCCAAATCTCAATATTCTTTTTATTGGAATATTCCTTTTTCTATTAAAGGAATAACTCAAATTGCCCTAGGTTGTGAAGCAACCTATATTTCCCTCACTCCAAAAATTCCCAAATAATTCTCATAAATTTTTTTGGTCATATTTTGATCAAATATGGCAAAACTTCTCATTTGCCATGTTTCTCATCTTGCTCAAATAATTCCTTTTCTATTCTGTCCTGTGTGGCAGGTTGTGAAGGAAGTGCTATTTTCATTTTCCCAATTGACCTCAACCTTTTTGGACATCTTTTCATGTTCAAATAATTTCCCTGTGCGAAAGCTCAACTTTATTTGCCTAGCCAATCTTTCTCAGTGATTTTTCAAAGTTCCTGTCTAAAGGAATGAATTGTGAAGGAAGTACTAGCTAGGAGTAGCCAAATAAGTTGAACTTTTGCACACTCCTTAATGTGCTCATAATAAACCCTTCCACCCATTTGCAGCCCCATCCAATTATCTATGTGAGCACAGGAGCCAATCTTTGATTCTGGCAATATTATCAGGTTGTGAAGGAAGTATATTTTATATTGCTTCAAAAATCCTGATAAATTAACATATCATTCTTATGCCCATAAAACATCTCTACACCCATTTTGGCATCATTTCAATGAGCCATTTATTCACCATAATTATTCCAAGTTTCTGTCCAGAGGAGATGCTTGTGAAGGAAGTACCATATTGGTTTATCCAAATGGTATGAAACCTTTTGCATCATCTTCATATGATCAAATAACCTAGCCTTGCTCAAACTCATCTCAGTCCAATCAACCTTGTGAGTGTATCATCATGATCTTCATTTCTGGACCAAGTATGCAGTTGTGAAGCAACTGCAGTAAATCTTGATCCTTTTACCCTCAAAACCTCCAGGATCATAGTCCCTCCATAGGTAAACACCCTAGACGACTTCTTTGGCTTCAAGTAACTCCCTGGTGATCACATTGAGATGGTAAAGTTTACTGCAGTAAACTTCAGAGCTCACTAACTATTTAACCAGAGTCTCTGTAACCAAGTTACCACCACAGATCAAACCTACTTTGGATGGACTATCAGGTAGACAACATTTTAGGTGTTGTAGATCATTTAATGTGCCATGTCACATGGTGACCACGCAGCTGGCATGCCTGTTGGCGCGCTCTGTGTGCAGTGGCCGCGTCCAGAGCACTGTTTGTGCTGGACCCCCTCCTCCTCTCGTCGTCTTAGAGCCCGTGATCATGTCCAGCGTGTTCCCCGCGTCGCCGCCGTCCTCCTGGACCCCTCTCCTCCTCTGTCCTCTTCCTCACCGACGCTTGCCGACGCTCGCCCACGAGAGCACTGTGGCCGACCGAGCATTTATGGCGCCATGGCTTCTTCCTTCTCTTGTCCCCGAGCTCTGCTCGTCTCTGTGACCTCTGCGGCTCATCTGTTGCCTCCCTTGTCGCCTTCCCGCGCCTCCCTGTGATCGCTGTCATCGCCAGAGCCTCGGCCGGACGTGCCCGGCAGCACCCGAGCCGTGCTCCCTCGCCCCGGCGATATATAGACCGCCCCTGAGCCTTTCGAGCACTCCACCAGCCTCACACCCCTCCTCTGGTCCCTCCTAGCCACTCACCCGAGCTCCAGGAGCTCCCGAGCCCCCCAATCGCCGCCATGGCCGCCGCGGCCATCTTCTCCAAATCGTCCGGAGTTGTCCCCATCCTTGCCTTCTACCACCACCAGCGCTCTACCCAGTCCTCGAAGATCCTCCCCATCTACTCCGTCCGTCGCCGGACTCACCGGAGCCCCAACTTCATCCGTGCCCGTAGCTCTCGTCCGCCGCGGTCGAGACCCGTCCTCGCCTCCGACCTTCCCGGGCTCTCTGGATGGTCCAGGGCGGTGCGGCTCGTCCTGCTGAGCACGCTGGTAGGTGGCACGGTGCGAGAGGTGGACGGAGCCGCCGGCGGTCGTTGTCGGGGCGGCCGACCTCGCCTCTGCCCAGCGCCCCGTTGGGGAGAAGAAGAAGGATGCGGGAGGAGAGAGTCAACGCCCGGGGGACCTGCCTGGCAGTGAGACAAGCCGGCCCCGCCTCTGCCCCTTTTGACCAGTCGTTGCCACATCAGCCCCCCTCCGAGAGAGTATGTTTTCCGGCGAATCTTTCCGCAGCTTCACCGCACTTCTTCCCGGTGCCTTTCTCATCCCCAGGCAAGCCATAGTGACATTTTCATAGTGCCACTTCAATATTTGTGATTTTTTTCTACTTGAACCTATGAATATTTATGCATTTAAATTAGTTATATAATGATTATATTCTGTTAAATGCTTGTCATGTTAAAAATACTTGAACTACAGAATGGTTGAGGTAAATATTGTTGGTAAGCTATAGAGAACTTAGTTTCCAGTGATAATGATATTGTCATAGAGTTTGATAAGTAGTTATATTATTATTTTTGCATGGTGAATAATGATGAGAATGCTAGAAATGTTCTGGTATAAGTAAAGTGAGATTTTAACCAGAATAGTAGCATGTGTTGATGATGGCTCCGTGGGAGCGTGGTTGGTACGGTGCAGTTGTTTGCACGATTATGTGATGCATATGTTAAGTGATGCATAGTATGACATCATGACACCGGTTATTTTTATTCACATTAGGTTGAACCTTATTAATAATTCAACTTGAATATGTTGTTGACCGGGTCATGGTGCCGCTGAAACGAGTCTTTGCCGGTATGGGACGGCCTTAATGCATTTCATTGTCGTGCCTCTAGTCGGTGCCTCAATTTAGGGAAGGTTATGGGCGTGTTGTACCCTGGCACGGTAGGCAAGCATAACCTTGTGAGCCCGTTGTAAGTTAGTTTTTGGATCCATGTCCCAGAGTGGGATGGGCCACGACGGTGGTCGAGGTGTCTGGAGGTAGACACGGGGCCACCCAGGACTAGCCCGTTGGGGTCTGAGTCGGGAGGGCCGGGAGAGTGTCATGACAATGAAGTAGTTTCGTCGGAACACCGTTGGTCCACCCGGATGGCAGTGCGAGGCCATGGGTTCCGTAGTGTGGGTACAATGTACTAACCTCTGCAGAGTGTTTTTAATCTATCGATAGCCGAGTCCACGGTTACAGACACACTCTAAAGTAGGGTACACCATGGGTCAACACTTAATAAATATGCACACTAATTTGCACTATGGAGGACAGTGATCACGAGCCACGACTTGGTCGGGTTGTGATCGCCGTAAGGATCACGGGCCACGAGTTGGTCAGCTTGTGATCGCCGTAAGGATCACGGGCCACGAGTTGGTCGGGTTGTGATCGCCGTAAGGATCACTAGTGTGTTTTTGGTATTATCATGTTTATTGGTCACATATGGTAAGCCAGTCAGGAGAATTAGTACCTGTTGAGCATAATCATAGTATGTTGGATGTATGGTTGCATTGTTGCTTAAATGGTTAAATATCCTAATATTGTTTGTCATTATGTTTATGTTTATTGTGAGCTTGCAAGTACATTCAATGTACTGACCTGGCGTGTCATGCCAGCTTGCAGGTCATTCCGGATTCGATTGCTTGTTTGCCGTGGAGTCCTTGTTTGCGAGCTAGGATAAGCGTTCCAGCCAGAGTCCCTTCGGAGTGGATTTTCACCACCTTCGTCATTGTTCTACTGCTAGAGTTATTCCGCTGCTTCGAGTTGTTCTGCTGCTTGCATAGAGCAACTGAGGATGGCATAGTGTCGCCATGCCGATGTTATTCATTGTAATATCGGAGACCTTGTATTCATATTCGTGTAATAATAGAAAGCTGGTTTGTTCTATGCTAAGCAGTGCCGTATTCCAGAAGACTTCTCCTCGATCTCTGGGCTGGAATATGGGGCGTTCCGGTTTCTCTGAGTCGGGGTGCCACAGGCTTGGTATCAGAGCAGGTCTGGCTGTAGGACGCCCTAGACCATGCGAACGTTAGAAAACGGTAGCATAAATCCCAGTTGGTATGTTGCACTTGATTGCTTCATTTGTTTGTTGCATAACATGCATATTTCCATAGTATTTGTGATAACGGTTTATCTGGTGAGTGTAGTTGGCATCGGTTCGGTTCCACTACAGCTCAACCTTTGCATTTCCCTAGTCCCTTTTTCTTTCGGTGTTTGGTGTCATTTCTGTCCCAGCAGAGTGATGCCAAGTGATCCCGACACTGTTTGCAAAAATGGTGCTCAGGTATCACACCGATGTCTTTCCTTCAGTCCCGCCTATCGTTTCGGTGATGGACATGCGTCCATCCCGGATCGTTCTTTTATTTTCTCGGGTTGGTAACCCTTAATGATCTTAGTTATCAAGAAAGGGCAATGTCAGCAGCCTCAGTTCCCCCCGCTATCCTATTTCTTGGACGAGTACAGATCTTTTTCCGTCCGCTTGGTAATAATGTGGTTGCGACATTCGTGTCCAAATACATGATTACCGAGTACGTCCTTACCTCCGAGCTAGTTCAGGTTGTCACCTGGCTAAGCTAGCACTTGGTGTAGCGCTGTTTACACCAATTCTTCCACACATTTATTCGTCCTCGTGCACATCGCCACAGCATATTAGACCGCAATACCGAAGTTTCTGCGAGAATTGTGTGCTTAGGTGTGCATGCATATTGTGTGACTAGCAGTAACATGTGATGATTGCTTGATTAGTTGTATTAGTAGGATGCTTGTGTGCTCTTGTTTTAGTTGTTTCTTTTGTTCCTTTCTTTGGGCCTTCGGTGTTACAAATTTTTCCCCTATTAAAGTTGCTCGTCAGCCGACACTGGACCCGAAGAGTCAGCAAGAAATGCATATATTTGGAAACTCATCTAAACAGAATGGAATTTATTAGCTGACTGCAGTAAATTTGGGAATATCTTGTCTGGATGCAAAAGAAATCCTGGATGGACCGTCAGTATCAAGTTTGCATTAGCGTGCACTCATCACACAAAATGATTAAATCAGCATGAAGATAAATTGTGTGCAAGGTTGATAGAATATTATCAAAGGTATGGCTCAGATACAAGTTTAATTTTTATTGAGGATGATTTTGCAACCCGATGTGCCTGGAAGCAAGCAAAAATATGGCATATACTCGGAAAGGAAAATAGTCCTGCAAAACCCCGTTTCATGCAAGAAATCAATAGCAAAAATATTCAGATGGATATATATATATGTGGAAATCAGTCCGCATATCACAATAAGAAGCTTCTAGTGGAAGCAACCAAATCTTCCCTCGCAAAATACCAGAGAAGTTTCCAAGACAAGATTCATCTATCTTCCTCAGTACGATACATGGATGATTTCTCGCGCAAGGTACTCTGCCTTCTTCAGTAAGCAACCGCAAAAGCTTCCAGCATAAGGTACTCCGTCTTTCCCCAGCAAAGCCTTTAAGGGGGTAAGCTTCTGAAGCACGATATTCAGTCTTCTTCAGGAAGCTGTCCGATGAAAGTTTCGAGCGCAAGCCAGCAAATATTCCTCAGTAAGACTTTGGTAGAAGGTAGTACACTGTGAATTGACAGCATGTGGCAGTAAATCCCAAGAATCAGATCCGCAACATTTTGGTCGGAATCAAGAATCAGCCAGAATACACGTCTGTCTCAGAATCAGGTCCTCATATATATGCTATAAGCATACCATCAAGATCTTACAAGTCACTCGGATGAGGATTTGACAACCACGTGGGGATGGTTACGAGAATAAAGCTAGTATACACCACAGTGTGACAAAGGATTATGAGGATTGACGACATCAATGAGCTCAATACTAGTACCCGTGAACCTGGAAAATGATCCTGATGAGCCCTTGTCCCTTTTTTTCTCCAATGACGGCACCACGCCTGTGATCTGAGCTATTTCTAGTTATCCGGGGTGCATTCCGATTTTTGTTTCTCTCTCAACAACTGTCACGAGTCTGAGCATCTTTTCGGCCGTCTCGTACAGCTGTTGAGTTTCTTTTTGTGACAGTAGCCCTATAGCTGCTTTTTGGCTAATTTAGGGAGTTGTCACGTCCTTCTTATTGACCCGGTCTCATGCTCTGAGCTGCTTTTTGGCCGTCTTGAGCCGTGGTTGAGTTATTTCAGTAATGTCCCATATCTGAGTTGTAAAGACCGTTCTGGTGGCTACTGATTCAGTTGCCGATTTCTTGCAAGGGTTACGGATGATCATTTCCCAACAATCAGAACTTGAGAGGTGTTGAACCCTCCATTTAATGGGTTACCCTATCAGAAAAATGAGGATAAACTACAATTTCCGAAAAATTGCACCGACAATACCTATGGTCGTACAAAGAAACAATATGGCCCAGCTCTTTCATCCAAAGATCCAGACCAAGAAAACAATAATGAAGGAGCAAGACCAGTGATGCAGGTATGAAAATTGTACACGGCCCCCATGGTACAGATCCCCCAGACAGTCTAAATCAGTATTAATCCACATGGATATGCCTACAACATGAGTAAACGGCATGAGGAATAACAGTCTGGAAGCCTGAGTCCTCACTTATATGAATCATCATGGATAGCCTGTCGTGAACAATTTTTTTTCGTCAGAACCACCGTCAATCAAGTCTGCAGATATTATCATACATGCCAAACACTTTATGATAGTTGCGACAGGAGACAATCAAATATTTGGTACGGATCCGATACTCACGACAGTGGAACCAGTTAAGATAAGTCAGAAACTTCTGCGATGAGTCAAAATCTGTCAGGAAATGGTTATGTTTTAACTCATTGTTTGGAACCCAAAGGACCTGCATTTAGTGGACAAACCCAATGCAATGAGTCAGAGCTTGAATTTTCATTAGAAAAATCTGATCATCATTACATGAAAGGTTGTCAGTGCGGGATGACACACCCAGCAGAAATCACTTTTTGGTTTTGTGAGACGGACATGTATTTAAGTCGTGATAATCAAATCACACTCAGCTAGTCAGCAGATCTAAAAAGAAATTGGAGCCTATATACAAATGAGCAAGTCAGGTAAGATCTTTCAGAATGTGGATACAGTAAAGCAAACCACCCCAGGGCGAGTCAAATAAAAATTTAATGGGAACAACAATAAAGGAAAAAGGATACCCGAGTTGGAAATGGTTTCCTTGAGTCAGAATATTCATACTTGTTCCCTGAGCAACCAAATCTCGAGGACGAGATTTCTTTAAGGGGTAAGGTTTGTGACAGCCTGATTTTTGGCCCTTTTTTTCTTTTGTTTTTCCGAGGTTTTTGCCTAAGTTTTCTTTTTCCGTGGCTTTGTGGTCTGGAAACTGAAGAAGATGCCCTCTTCTTTGTTTCCAGAGTGGCTTGTCATTCCCAAATCTTTCCCTAGACCCTTTCATTTCCATCCTAGCCCGAATCCCAATATTCTTTTCATTGGGAATATTCCTTTTTGTATTAAAGGAATAACTCAAATTGCCCTAGGTTGTGAAGCAACCTATATTTCCCTCACTCCAAAAATTCCCAAATAATTCTCATAAATTGTTTGGGTCATATCTTGATCAAATATGGCAAAACTTATCATTTGCCATGTTTCTCATCTTGCTCAAATAATTCCTTTTCTATTTTGTCCTGTGTGGTAGGTTGTGAAGGAAGTGCTATTTTCATTTGCCCAATTGACCTCAACCTTTTTGGACATCTTTTCATGTTCAAATAATTGCCCTATGCCAAAGCTAAACTTTATTTGCCTAGCCAATCTTCCTCAGTGATTTTTCAAAGTTCCTGTCTGAAGGAATGCATTGTGAAGGAAGTACTAGCTAGGAGTAGCCAAATGAGTTGAACTTTTGCACACTTCTCAATGTGATCATATTAAACCCTTCCACCCATTTGCATCCCCATCCAATTATTTATGTGAGCACAGGAGCCAACTTTGATTCTGGCAATATTTTCAGGTTGTGAAGCAAGTATATTTTATATTGCTTCAAAAATCCTGATAAATTAACACATCATTCTTATGCCCATAAAAAATCTCTCCACCCATTTTGGCATCATTTCAATGAGCCATTTGATCACCATAATTATTCCAAGTTTCTGTCCATAGGAGATGCTTGTGAAGGAAGTACCATTTTGGTTTATCCAAATGGTATGAAACCTTTTGCATCATCTTCATATGATCAAATAACCCAGCCTTGCTCAAACTCATCTCAATACAATCAACCTTGTGAGTGTATCATCATGATCTTCATTTCTGGACCAAGTCTGCAGTTGTGAAGCAACTGAAGTAAATCTTGATCCTTTTACCCTCAAAACCTCCAGGATCATAGTCCCTCCATAGCTAAACACCCCAGACAACTTATTTGGCTTCAAGTAACTCCCTGGTCACATTGAGCTGGTAAAGTTTACTGCAGTAAACTTCAGAGCTCACTAACTATTTAACCAGAGTCTCTTTAACCAAGTTACCACCATAGATCAAACCTACTTTGGATGACCATGCAGCTGGCATGCCCGTTGGCGTGCTCTGTGTGCAGTGGACGCGTCCAGAGCAATGTTTGTGCTGGACCCCCTCCTCCTCTCGTCGTCTTAGAGCCCGTGATCATGTCCAGCGTGTTCCCCGCGTTGTCGCCATTCTCCTGGACCCCTCTCCTCCTTCGTCCTCTTCCTCACCGACGCTCGCCGACACTCGCCCACGGGAGCACTGTGGCCGACCGAGCATTTATGGCGCCATGGCTTCTTCCTTCTCTTGTCCCCGAGCTCTACTTGTCTCCGTGACCTCTGCGGCTCGTCCGTTGCCTCCCTCGTCGCCTTCCCGCGCCTCCCCGTGATTGCTGCCGTCGCCAGAGCCTCGGTTGGACGTGCCCGGCGGCACCTGAGGCGTGCTCCCTCGCCCCGGCTATATATAGACCTCCCCCGAGCCGTTCGAGCACTCCACCAGCCTCACACCCCTCCTCTGGTCCCTCCTAGCCACTCACCCGAGTTCCAGGAGCTCTCGAGCCCCCCAATCGCCGCCATGGCCGCCGGGGCCATCTTCTCCAAATTGCCCGGAGTCGTCCCCCTCCTTGCCTTCTACCACCACCAACACTCCACCCAGTCCTCAAAGATCCTCCCCAACTACTCCGTCCGTCGCCGGACTCACCGGAGCCCCAACCCCATCCGCGCCCGTAGCTCTCGTCCGCTGCGGTCGAGACCCTGCTCGCCTCCGACCTTCCCGGGCTCTCTGGATGGTCCAGGGCGGCGCGGCTCGTCCTGGTGAGCACGCCGGTAGGCGACACAATACGCGAGGTGGACGGAGCCGCCGGCGGTCGTCGTCGGGGCGGCCGGCCTCGCCTCTGCCCAGCGCCCCATCGGGGAGAAGAAGAAGGAGGCGGGAGGAGAGAGTCAATGCTCGTGGGACCCGCCTAGCAGTGAGACAAGCCAGCCCCGCTTCTGCCCCTTTTGACCAGTCGTCTCCACGTCAGCCCCCCTCCGAGAGAGTACGTTTTCCGGCGAATCTTTCTGCGGCTTCACTGCACTTCTTCCCGGTGCCTTCTTCATCCCCAGGCAAGCCATAATGACATTTTCATAGAGCCACTTCAATATTTGTGATTTTTTTCAACTTGAACCTATGAATATTTATGCATTTAAATTAGTTATATAAGGATTATATTCTGTTAAATGCTTGTCATGTTAAAAATACTTGAACTACAGAATGGTTGAGGTAAATATTGTTGGTAAGCTAAAGAGAACTTAGTTGCCAGTGATAATGATATGGTTATAGAGTTTGATAAGTAGTTATATTATTATTTTTGCATGGTGAATAATGATGAGAATGCTAGAAATGGTTCTGGTATAAGTAAAGTGACATTTTTACCAGAATAGTAGCAGGGGTTGATGATGGCTCCGTGGGAGCGTGGTTGGTGCAGTTGTTTGCACGATTATGTGATGCATATGTTAAGTGATGCATAGTATGGCATTATGACACCGGTTATTTTTATTCACATTAAGTTGAACCTGATTAATAATTCAACTTGAATATGTTGTTGACCGGGTCAGGGTGCTGCTAAAACGAGTCTTTCCCAGTGCAACCACATTTGCCGGTATGGGACGGCCTTAATGCATTTCATTGTCGTGCCTCTGGTCGGTGCCTCAATTTAGAGAAGGTTATGGGCGTGCTGTACCCTGGCCCGGTAGGCAAGCATAACCTTGTGAGCCCGTTGTAAGTTAGTTTTTGGATCCATGTCCCAGAGTGGGACGGGCAACGATGGTGGTCGAGGTGTCTGGAGGTAGACACAGGGCCACCCAGGACTAGCCCGTTGGGGTCTGAGTCGGGAGGGCCGGGAGAGTGTCATGACAATGAAGTGGTTTCGTCGGAACACCGTTGGTCCACCGGATGGGAGTGCGAGGCCATGGGTTCCGTAGTGTGGGTACAGTGTACTAACCTCTGCAGAGTGTTTTTAATCTATCGATAGCTGAGTCCACGGTTACGGACACACTCAAAAGTAGGGTACACCATGGGTCAACACTTAATAAATATGCACACTAATTTGCACTATGGAGGACGGTGAGGTCATCGTGTTGAGTTGGACATGAGTTGTCGGGTTGTGATCGCCGTAAGGATCACGAGCCACGAGTTGGTCGGGTTGTGATCGCTGTAAGGATCACGGGCCACTAGTTGGTTGGGTTGTGATCGCCGTAAGGATCACGGGCCACGAGTTGGTCGGGTTGTGATCGTCGTAAGGATCACGAGTGTGTTTTTGGTATTATCATGTTTATTGGTCACATCTGGTAAGCCAGTCAGGAGAATGAGTACCTGTTGAGCATAATCACAGTATGTTGGATGTATGGTTGCATTGTTGCTTAAATGGTTAAATATCCTAATATTGTTTGTCATTATGTTTATGTTTATTGTGAGCTTGCAAGTACATTCAATGTACTGACCTGGCGTGTCATGCCAGCTTGCAGGTCATTCCGGATTTGATTGCTTGTTTGCCGTGGAGTCCTTGTTTGCGAGCTAGGATAAGCGTTCCAGCCAGAGTCCCTGCGGAGTGGAGTTTCACCGCCTTCGTCGTTGTTCCGCTGCTAGAGTTATTCCGCTGCTTTGAGTTGTTCTGCTGCTTGCATAGAGCAACTGAGGATGGCATAGTGTCGCCGTGCCGATGTTATTCATTGTAATATCGGAGACCTTGTATTCATATTCGTGTAATAATAGAAAGCTGGTTTGTTCTATGCTAAGCAGTGTCGTTTTCCAGAAGACTTCTCCTCGATCTCTCGGCTGGAATACGGGGCATTCTGATTTCTCTGAGCCGGGGTGCCACACCTGGCTCTTGTGTTTATGTCTTATGTTCCTGTTAATTCGGCTAGGGCATAAGGGGAGCACCTCTGCGATTGTTACTGCCGGTTCAGCCGGATGTGTACCTCAGACTAGGTGGAGCCGGATGATGGGGTTATGTACCTAGGGTAGGGTCATGGACCTGTTCCAAGTAACTTACCCTAGGACATCCCTAGAAGAGGTCGCCTTCCAGTCGACCAACGAGGATTCACTCGACTGGCCTGAAGGACTCGACCACGAAGACTCACTCGACCACCAGGAGGTCAAGAGGCACTCTGCACCGCAACGGCCTGTAATTAAGTAGACTTTATGATAGTAAAGGCACTTTATGTGGGGCGTTACCAGTAACGCCCCAGACTTAACTCACCTTAAACCCTCTCCTACGTGGGCTGGCTGGGGTCCTGGCGCACTCTATATAAGCCACCCCCCTCCACAGGCAGAAGGGTTCGGCACCTTGTAATCCATACATTGATAATCCACTCGACCGCCTCCGGGCTCCGAGACGTAGGGCTGTTACTTCTTCCGAGAAGGGCCTGAACTCGTACATCCCTTGTGCTTACAACCTCTCCATAGCTAGGACCTTGCCTCTCCATACCTACCCCCCACTCTACTGTCAGGCTTAGAACCACGACAGTTGGCGCCCACCGTGGGGCTAGTGTTTTAGCGATTTTGTGGAGAAGTTGCGATTCTTCCGAGTACTTTCATCATGGTGTCTGCTGGAATTTTGGTCGAGGGTCAAGAGATCCGTCTCGGCGCTCTCGCCTTCATCGCCGACGACTCCGCATGGCTCCAGGAGGCTCCACTCGACATAGATGCGCTCCCCGTCCGCGGTGCGACGCATTTTCGCGCATGTGTCCGCGGCGTTCTGCTGCGGCAACCATCGACCCAGTATCGGTCGGCTCCTCCATCTTCCACCCTCCCGGTCTCCCGCCAGCGCAAGCGCTCAGGCCGGTCGAGGCTTCAACGATGGGTGAGTCACGCGGTGGCTCGCCAGTCGGCCACTACACAAGTTGCGGCAATCGAGCCCAACGAATCTCTCTACGGCTTGTTCGATCAGTCGACTGGCTCCGGAGAGACTGCATCCGAGTGCGGAAGCAGTGATCCAGCGGCGGAAATCTTGATGGTCGACGGGCCCCACAGTCCTCCTGGCTTCGCCCGTGGTGGTGGAGCAGGCGACGGCGGCGACCCTGCACGAGGCTACGAAGAGTACCAGCCCGAGCCACTCGACTCTCTGCAAAGAGAAGAGCTTCGCCGCAGGAACGAGGATCCCCTGCGTATTCCCATCACAGGAGAAACCCCCGAGGCTCGTGCCTTAGAGGAGGCGCGTCTCGCCAATTTGGCCGAGCGCACTCGACTGGAGAACCTTTAGCGAGCACTCGACGAGCGCGCGCGGCAACGAGTTCCCGACACCAGTCGACGTCAACTCTTCCCGCCGACTCAGGTATATCGAACCCCAATTCAAAATTTAGCAGCTGCGACCCGTATAGCAGAGTCCATTCAGCCTTCGCAGTCAGAGGCTGGCAGAGGTTTGCTGCAGATCAGGGATCTGCTCCGAGCAGCAGGAGATCAGAATTCAGCCGTGTCTCAGTCGCACAACAGAATTCACAGTCGATCCGTCACTGTGAATACGGTTCAGTCGGCTCACAGCCCCAGATCGCCTCCGCGGCGCGAAGGGCGTGAGAATCGGCGAGATCAATATGGCGACAGACTCGACCGAGATGATAGGTGTCGAGTGCCCTATTCCCCTCCGAGGGGTGGGTCTTACGCTCCTCGGCAGCCAGATGATAGGCGTCAGTACAGTACAGGGCGTAGGGTTCCAGTTGACCCCAGAGAGCCAGGCTTCGACGCGCGATCCATTATCGTGCAAGGGTTGGTCGACCGGAACAGAGCCCATCAAGGTGCACTCGACAGAGATGTACCCACGAGCAGTCGAGTACATGTTTCTGGTCCTGAATGTTTCAGCAGAGCTATCAGAGCCGCAGTTATCCCCCCCAATTTCAGGTTGGCAACAGGAGTCAGCAAGTTCACTGGTGAGTCTAAGCCTGAAACTTGGCTTGAAGACTACCGAGTGGCAGTTCAGATCGGTGGTGGGAACGACGAGGTGGCCATGAAGCATTTGCCCCTCATGTTGGAAGGTTCTGCCAGGGCATGGTTGACTCAATTGCCTCCTAGCAGCATTTACACTTGGGAAGATCTGTCCCGAGTGTTCGTCAGAACGTTCGAAGGGACTTGCAAGCGACCAGCGGGATTGACAGAGTTGCAAGTCTGCGTGCAGAAAACCAATGAGACTCTCAGAGAGTATATTCAGAGGTGGATCACTTTGCACCACACTGTGGAAAATGTCTCTGACCATTAGGCAGTATGCGCCTTCAAAGATGGTGTCAAGAACAGAGAACTGAGTTTGAAATTTGGTCGAACTGGTGACATGACCTTGAGTCGGATGATGGAGATTGCTACCAAGTACGCCAACGGCGAAGAAGAAGACCGACTCCGAAGCGGCAAGCACAAGCCGAGTCAGTCGGAAAAAGGAAACACCAGTCGGAAACAGAAGCGGAAGGCTGAACCGGCAGCTCCTGGAGAGGCTCTGGCCGTGACTCAAGGAAAGTTTAAGGGGAAACCAAAAGGATCCTGGAACCCCAAGAAGGTAAAGGATAAAGAAGGGAACGACGTGATGGATATGCCGTGTCATATTCACACGAAGAAAGATGAAGAGGGGAATATCATTTACCCAAAGCACACCACTCGCCAATGTCGACTCCTGATCCAGCAGTTTCAGGGAAAACAGTCTAAGGACAAGGAGAAGGAGCCGGACAAGGCCGAAGACAAAGAGGACAGTGAGGGAGGATATCCACATATCAACTCCACTCTGATGATCTTCGCAGATGTGGAAAGCAGAAGTCGACTGAAAGTGATTAACCGAGAGGTTAACATGGTTGCCCCAGCAAAGGCAAATTATCTGAAGTGGTCTCAAACACCCATCACATTCGACCAATCTGATCACCCGACTCATATTGCCACCCCTGGGAGGCAAGCTTTGGTGGTCGATCCAGTTGTCGAAGGCACTCGACTGACAAAGGTGCTGATGGACGGTGGAAGTGGGCTGAATCTGTTATATGCAGACACGTTGAAAGGTATGGGCATTCCGATGTCCCGACTGAGCACTAGTAACATGAGCTTCCATGGAGTTATACCAGGGAAGAAGGCCGAGTCACTCGGCCAGATAGCTTTGGACGTAGTGTTTGGCGATTCAAAGCATTTTCGCAAAGAAAAGTTGACGTTTGAGGTCGTGGATTTTCAAAGTGCATATCATGCCATTTTGGGGAGACCAGCCTATGCACGGTTCATGGCTCGACCATGTTACGTGTACGTCAAATTGAAGATGCCCGGTCCCAAAGGTGTGATCACTGTCACCGGTGATAGGAAAAAGGCAGAGGAGTGCTTTCAGAAGGGCTCCAAAATTGCCGATTCCCAGGTGACAACGGTCGAGTTCGAAGAATACAAGCAAAACGCAGATCCAAGTGACTTGCTGCGATCCAAGAAGCCCGCCACAGAATCTGCATTCCAGTCGTCCGGTGAGACGAAGCCTGTTCACATTCACCCGACCGACCCCGAAGCAGCTCCGACCCGCATCTCCACAACACTCGACCCAAAATAGGAAGAAGCGCTCATCCAGTTCCTCCGTGAGAACTGGGACATTTTTGCATGGAAGCCCGCTGACATGCCAGGTGTTCCCAGGGGACTGGCTGAGCATCGCCTAAGAGTCGACTCGTCTGCAAAGCCAGTAAAAGAACATCTTCGGCGGTCCGCCGTCCAGAAGAGAAAGGCCATCGGTGAAGAAGTGGCTCGACTGTTGGCGGCAGGATTTATCCGAGAGATATTCCACTCCGAGTGGCTCGCTAATGTCGTCATGGTTCCTAAGAAGGACAAGTCGCTCCGAATGTGCATTGATTTCAAGCACATCAACCGGGCCTGCCCAAAAGATCACTTTCCTCTCCCTCGCATAGATCAAATTGTTGACTCGACCGTGGGATGCGAGAGGTTGTCTTTTTTAGATGCTTACTCCGGGTACCACCAGATCCGTCTGTATGGGCCCGATGAAGTAAAAACAGCTTTCATCACTCCATTCGGGTGCTTCTGCTATATCACCATGCCATTCGGCCTCAAGAATGCCGGAGCCACATTTATGCGAATGATCCAGAAGTGTCTACTCACTCAAATCAGTCGGAATGTGGAAGCTTATATGGATGATATTGTTGTCAAGTCACGAAAAGGTTCCGACCTGCTCGCTGACCTCGCCGAAACATTTGCCAACCTCAGAAGGTATGATATCAAGCTCAATCCATCAAAGTGCACATTTGGAGTTCCTGGTGGCAAGTTACTCGGTTTTCTCGTTTCCGAACGGGGAATCGACGCCAACCCAGAAAAGATTGGCACTATTCTCCGAATGAAACTCCCTGTGCGAGTGCATGATGTCCAGAAGCTTACTGGATGCTTGGCCGCATTAAGTCGATTCATCTCACGACTCGGTGAAAAGGCATTGCCTCTTTACCGACTGATGAAGAAGGCTGACAAGTTCGAGTGGACTCCAGAAGCTGATGCAGCGTTTGCCGAGCTAAAAGCTCTGCTCTCCACCCAGCCGGTGCTTGCTGCTCCAATCAGCAAAGAGCCTCTGTTGCTCTACATCGCAGCCACAGGACAAGTCGTCAGTACTGTGCTAACGGTCGAGCGGGAAGAAGAAGGAAAAGCTCTCAAAGTTCAACGCCCAGTGTATTATTTGTCTGAAGTCTTGACTCCATCCAAGCAGAGATATCCTCATTATCAGAAGCTTGTGTATGGAATATACATGACCACAAAGAAGGTTGCTCATTATTTCTCTGACCATTCAATCACAGTCGTCAGTGACGCTCCACTATCAGAGATTTTGCACAACAGAGATGCAACTGGTCGAGTGGCCAAATGGGCGATTGAACTTCTTCCCCTTGATATCAAGTTTGAGGCAAAGAAAGCCATTAAGTCCCAGGCAATAGCAGATTTCCTCGCCGAGTGGATCGAACAGCAGCAGCCGACTGAAGTTCACTCGGAGCATTGGACCATGTTTTTCGATGGTTCTAAGATGTTGAATGGTTCCGGTGCTGGGGTTGTCCTGGTTTCCCCCAGAGGAGATAAGCTCAGATATGTGCTCCAGATTCACTTTGATTCCTCCAACAATGAGGCAGAATATGAGGCCCTCCTATATGGGTTGCGCATGGCCATTTCACTCGGCGTCCGTCGCCTAATGGTCTATGGCGACTCGGATTTAGTGGTCAATCAGGTGATGAAAGAGTGGGACGTGAGAAGCCAAGCCATGACTGGATACTGCAGTGCAGTGAGGAAGCTGGAGAAAAAGTTCGAGGGGTTGGAGCTCCATCATATACCCCGACTGAAAAATCAAGCAGCTGATGATCTAGCAAAGATAGGTTCCAAGAGAGAAGCCATTCCGAGTGGTGTGTTCTTGGAGCATATACACACTCCGTCAGTCAAAGAAGATCCTTTCACCGAAGAAACTCCGCAGCCCAAGAGTGCCACAGATCCGACTGAAGTTGAAGTCCCAGCGGTGGTCGACTTGATCATGGAGGTTTTGGTAGTCATTCCCGACTGGACGATTCCGTATGTCGCATATATCTTGAGGAAAGAGCTTCCGGAGGATGAGGAAGAGGCTCGACGGATCGTCCGTCGATGTAAGGCCTTCACCGTCATCAAAGGACAATTATACAGAGAGAGCACGACTGGAGTCTGTCAGAAGTGCATAACACCAGAAGAAGGTCGACTCATCCTCAATGATATTCACTCGGGGACCTGTGGTCATCATGCGTCCTCCCGGACCATCGTGGCCAAAGCATACCGAGCCGGATTTTACTGGCCCAAGGCGAATGAGATGGCAAAGGAGATAGTGGATAAGTGCGAGGGATGTCAGTTCTACTCGAATATGTCGCACAAACCTGCGTCAGCTTTGAAGACCATCCCACTCGTCTGGCCTTTTGCATTTTGGGGGCTGGACATGGTCGGCCCTTTGAGAACAGGACGAAGTGGCTTCACGCATGTACTGGTGGCAGTCGACAAGTTCACCAAGTGGATCGAGGCTAAACCAATCAAGAGCCTCGACACCGGTACTGCTGTTAGCTTCATCAGGGAACTAATATTCAGATATGGAGTCCCGCACAGCATCATTACGGATAATGGGTCGAACTTTGACTCAGAGGAATTCAGAACCTTCTGCAACTCCCAGGGCACACGGGTCGACTACGCATCAGTCGCCCATCCGCAGTCGAATGGGCAAGCAGAGCGAGCTAATGGACTGATTCTCAAGGGACTGAAGCCTCGACTGATGCGTGATCTCAAACACGCGGCTGGAGCTTGGGTCGACGAACTTCCATCTGTACTCTGGGGACTGCGGACCACGCCTAATCGGTCGACCGGAAGAACTCCATTCTTCTTGGTCTATGGAGCTGAGGCAGTCTTGCCGAGTGATCTTCTCCACAATGCTCCTCGAGTTGAAATCTACAGCGAAGCAGAAGCTGAACAAGCGCGGCAGGACGCAGTCGACCTTTTAGAGGAAGAAAGGGAGATGGCTCTGATCCGGTCGACCATCTACCAACAAGATCTGCGGCGCTTCCACGCCCGAAATGTGAGAGGTCGAGCCTTCCAGGAAGGGGATTTGGTTCTCCGAGTAGATCAGCACAAACCACACAAGCTTGCTCCTTCTTGGGAAGGCCCCTTCATCGTCACCAAGGTTCTCCACAACGGGGCGTATCGTCTTTACAACATCGAGCATAATATCGACGAGCCCCGAGCTTGGAACGCGGAGCTACTCCGCCCGTTTTACACTTAAGCTTTATCACTCGGATGAGTTGCAATAAAGTACTTCTGTAGTTCATGGACCCCAAAATAATAAGTGTCATAGTTCCTCCATAATATCTGTCACTTTTTATTTTTTGTCCAATGAAATTCCCCTCAGTGGGTGACTTAGCTGCGAATCCGTTTCGCCTAAGTTTGTAAAAATCCTACCGAGTGAAGAGCAACCCTCTCACTCGGGGGCTTAGCTGCGAATCCGTTTCGCCTAAGGTATCAAATTCCTACCGAGTGGTGAACCAGACTCCCACTCGGAGGCTTAGCTGCGAATCCGTTTCGCCTAAGTTATCAAAATCCTACCGAGTGAAGAGCAACCCTCTCACTCGGGGGCTTAGCTGCAGTCCAAGCACTCGCCTAAGTTGTGAAATCCTACCGAGTGGTAAGCCAGCCTTCCACTCGGAGGCTTAGCTGCAGCCTCGTGCTCGCCTAAGTTATAAAAATCCTACCGAGTGAAGAGCAACCCTCTCACTCGGAGGCTTAGCTGCAGTCAAGCACTCGCCTAAGTTGTAAAAATCCTACCGAGTGGTAAGCCAGCCTTCCACTCGGAGGCTTAGCTGCAGTCCAAGCACTCGCCTAAGTTGTAAAAATCCTACCGAGTGGTAAGCCAGCCTTCCACTCGGAGGCTTAGCTGCAGCCTCGTGCTCGCCTAAGTTATAAAAATCCTACCGAGTGGTAAGCCAGCCTTCCACTCGGAGGCTTAGCTGCAGTCCAAGCACTCGCCTAAGTTGTAAAAATCCTACCGAGTGGTAAGCCAGCCTTCCACTCGGAGGCTTAGCTGCAGCCTCGTGCTCGCCTAAGTTATAAAAATCCTACCGAGTGGTAAGCCAGCCTTCCACTCGGAGGCTTAGCTGCAGTCCAAGCACTCGCCTAAGTTATAAAAATCCTACCGAGTGGTAGAGCAACCCTCTCACTCGAAGGCTTAGCTGCAGTCCAAGCACTCGCCTAAGTTGTGAAAATCCTACCAAGTGAAGAGCAATCCTCTCACTCGGGGGCTTAGCTGCGGCCCTGTGCTCGCCTAAGTTACAAAATCCTACCGAGTGAAGAGCAACCCTCTCACTCGGGGGCTTAGCTGCAGCCCAGTGCTCGTCTAAGTGGACTAAAGAATAAGTCGATTGCAGCACAGGCACCTTGCTTTGAACCTGCAAAAGACATTCCGAGCCGAAGGCAATCGTATTCAAGCACCAAATTCAAGTTTGAATTGATATCTAAAGGAACCGAAAGTGCTCAGGCGTCAAGCCTGTTAAGGTTTGTCGGTTACAATTCCACTCGGCATACCGAGGCAAATTTAAAGCGTCGAGCTAGAAGAAGTTTTTTACCCCTCCTGTGGAGGGCTGGAAGGTGCAACAAATTCATCAAGGTCAATCCCGTCGGCGATCCGAGTGGCAGCTGCAAGGAAAGTTTCCATAAAGGATCTGAAGTCGTGCTTCTTGGTATTGGCCACCCGAAGGGCCGCCAGCTTCTCTTCTCGCGCATCTTTGCAGTGGACTCGGGCCAGACACAGAGCGACATCTGCACCACACCGAGCCGAGGACTTCTTCCACTCCTGCACTCGACCAGGGATCGTGTTCAAGCGGGCCATCAGCGACTCAAGGTCATTCTGAAGTGTCTCCTCAGGCCAGAGCGTCGAGTCGATGCGAGATGTGGCGGCCTTCAGCCTTGCGAGATAGTCCACGACAGCTGCGACACGAGACTCCAGTCGGAAAACATCCATGGCAACTTCGTCGTTCACCGGAGAATTGACGGGGTCAAGGTTTGGCTCCAGTCGGCTGGTTTCCTCTTTGAAGTTTTGACAAAATTCTGCAAGGGTGATCACTAAGTCAAGGGGATAGTCGAATGGAAGAAGCCACAGTTGGAAATATTTACCAAACATGGAGGTTTACCTTCAAGCATAAGAAACAGCTTCTTGGCAAGGCCACTCAGGAAGGCTTCCAGTTCAGTTTTCTTCTCAGTCAATTTGCTGACTTGGTCGGTCAAGGCAGCTTTGTCAGTTCTCAGTCGACTGACTTCCTTGTTGGCAATCCCAAGAGCAGTTTTCAGATTGGTATTGTCTTGTTCGAGCTTGGTGACTGAAGCTAACTTCTCGTCAACAGGCTTGATCTTCTCAGCTAGCTCAAGGTCTTTCTTCTGCTGGGCCTCCCTTACCTTGCCTGCAAGTTACAGCAAGATCAGGTGCTAAAACAAGCAAGGGGAAAAGCAGTCGTCAGGGTCTCACCAAACATACCTTCGGTCTCCTCCTTTGCCTTTGTCAGCTTCTCCTGAACCAGCTTCAAGCTCAGCTCGACTTGAGTATGTTTTTGTTCCAGCTCTGAGTAGCGAGCCACAAGATCACAGGAGTTCTGCGAAGAACCAATCGACTAAACGTCAAATGTAACTCACTTCCGAGTGAAAAAGGGAAAAACACACGTTTCTAAGACTACAGCCGAATACATGCATTCGACCGTAGTCTCGGGGACTACACCCAGTGGGTGCACTCAGCGTGCCCCCACTAATCCTGTTGAAGACAAAGTCGACCAGTCGACCTCAAAAAAAAAAAATACAGTGTGCGAGACGCATTCTCTAAGACTGTGATCAACTGCAAGCAGTCGACCACAGTCTCGGGGACTACACCCAGTGGGTGCACTCAGCGTGCCCCCACCGGTTTGCGAAATCCAGTCGACCAGTCGACTGACAGAAAGATTGACATCATAAAGCCTAAGGCCGACTGCCAGCAGTCGACCTTAGCCTTGGGGACTACACCCAGCGGGTGCACTCAGCGTGCCCCCGCTAACACGGAGTTTATTCGACACACCCAGTGGGTGACTAATATAAATTCCGGAAAAGAAAAGTTTTTGGTAGCATATCCAACAGAACAAACAGCGGTCGACTGACCTGGACATTGCTTTGGAGGGCAGAACTGGCGTCATAAGCTGCCTGGCTCGCTTCCCGGATGGTCTTCAGCTGCTCCATCATGAGTCCCGCCTGGCGTATCGCCTCCTTCGCTGCGCCAGCTTGGTCCTCCGGGACGTGGTGCGTCATGAAGAGGGAAGGCTGCTGAGCACTCGTCAGTGGATTCGCGAAGGTCACCGTGTGTCGAGTGGTGTTCTCTTCCTCCACAGTCAGAATTTCAGGCGCCTGCACATCCTGAGGCACCTTACTGGCGGACGCTTTCCGACTCCTCCTGTGCTTCAGCGGCTCTTCATCCTCATCATCATCAGGAAGATCGATAACAGTGTTGGGTGGAGCTGCGGAGAAGGATCAGGATCAGAGATCGCGAGTCAGTCGACTAAGAATGGTATTAAGAACACAGTACCTGGATTCGAAGTTGCTGCATCCTCCATCTCGTGGTCATCGGCCCGGGCCGAGGTCTCAGAAGTAGCAGCACTGCAACTCCAAAGGATCAGTCGACTAACCTCAACGTCGACCAGAGATAAAGTTCGCACAGAATAAGAAAATATGAGCAACACAATTACCCTGATATGGTGGGGATGGACACCTTCATCTTCGGCAGGAGCTTGGTCGGCTTCGATGAGGCCGCCCTGGGCTGCTTCGGCGCCTTTTCAGTCGGCGCCGGAGAGGTGGTCCGAGGGTGCTTGGTCGACTGAGTGGCGGTCGCAACCCCCTTACCACGTTCGGTCGAAGGGTCGTGGACAAGCTTCGACCGCCTTTCTGAGCGCGGTGGAACGACCTCCTCCTCCTCTTCTTCCTCGTCCTCGATGTCATCTTCATCACCTTCATCATCATCATCGTCGTCATCATCCCCTGCAGCATCCGAGTCCCATTCCTCCTCTTCCTGGCTCTCGCCCCCACTCGCCTCGCCCCCGCTCGCCTCGCCTTCCTCAGTCGAAGCTTGTGCCCCATTGGGCATTGAGTACAACTCGGTGAAGGCCTAGCAGATGCCCAAACAAGGATCAGTCGACCAGTCGGCAGGGTTAGCAGAAATGAATACGACAAGGACACAATGGAAAGCAGAGCGAGTGTACCTTGTTTGGGTCGCTGTTGTGGTCGAGTGGAGGAATCCTTCTGGCTCCGCGCGGGTTGTCCCTGTTTCCGGTAACGGCTACCATCCATCTTTCCAGAGTGGCATCGTCGACTTCTTCTGGATGGACCCTAGTCTCGTCTTCGGGCCCACAGTACAACCACATGCAGTGGCTCCGGAATTGAAGGGGTTGGATGCGACGCCTGAGGAAGACCTCCAGAAGATCCATGCCCGTCACCCCCTCCCGAACCAACTGCACCACGCGCTCCATCAACATCTTCACGTCGGCTTTCTCCTACGGAATCAGCTTCAGAGGGGAGGGCTTGTTCACTCGGTCCATGGTAAACGGAGGGAGTCCACTCGACTGCCCTGGCGTCGACTGGACCTGACAGTAGAACCAAGTCGACTGCCAGCCTCTGACGGACTCGGGAAAGGACATGGGCGGGAAGGTGCTATTATTCCTCACCTGAATCCCCAGGCCCCCACACATTTGGATGACTCGGGTCTTCTCATCACCTGGGCTCGCCTTCTTCACGGTCTGAGAGCGACACGTGAAGATACGTTTGAACAAACCCCAGTGCGGTCGACAGCCCAAGAAACCCTCACACATGGACACGAACGCAGCAAGATAGGCAATGGAGTTTGGGGTAAAGTGGTGGAGCTGCGCTCCAAAGAAATTCAAGAAGCCACGGAAGAAAATGCTTGGCGGCAAGGAAAACCCACGATCAACATGAGTGGCCAGAAGCACACACTCACCCTCTTCTGGCTGTGGCTGCCACTCCTTCCCCGGCAACCTCGCAGCTCCGTGAGGGATCAAGCCCTCGTTGGCCATGTCCAGGAGGTCCGTCTCCGTGATGGTCGACTGGATCCAGTCTCCTTGGACCCAGCCTTTCGGCAGGCGGGATCTGGACGAGGACCCTCTGCGGCTGGTGGATCTCCCCTTCGCCTTCTCCGATGCCGACGCCTTCTTGGCACGCTCCAGCGCCGCCGTCTTCTCCTTGGCCATGGTCGCCGGTGAGATGCACGAAGGGAAGTGGTGCGGGGGCGAGAGCGGGCACGCTGAGCAGGGAGGAAGGAAGCAGAGGGAGAGAGGGAGAATGCTGAGGCGCAGCACAGAAATCCTCGCCGGGCACATTTATAAGGTCCCTTCCGAGTGGCTGACATGTGGGCCCGGTCGATCTAATCATATCTGGGAGCAGTTATGAGGACTGGATACGTGGCGAAAAAGGCGGCGCGGAGATCGAGGCGGCTATGCCCCGTCCCATCCGAACGCCGCGGTCTGCCCCGCTTCGCGCGCGCCCCCAAATTTCGCACCCCGCGGAATCCGCGAGCAACAAATCAGTCTGTCAGACGCGGTGTTTCCGGCGATCCGTCGCTCGGGAATCGTCGAAGCTCGAAAGATCACTCGACGCAAAAATAGAATGGATCGAGTCGACCGAAGACGAATTGCTCCCTGTCAACGAAGAGATTCTTTGATCCAGAACAGCGCACAACTAGAGCGCAAAGGTTAATCGGAAACGACATCAACTCCTTCTTCACTCGAAGCCTCAATCCATTCGGGGGCTAATGATGGGGTTATGTACCTAGGGTAGGGTCATGGACCTGTTCCAAGTAACTTACCCTAGGACATCCCTAGAAGAGGTCGCCTTCCAGTCGACCAACGAGGATTCACTCGACTGGCCTGAAGGACTCGACCACGAAGACTCACTCGACCACCAGGAGGTCAAGAGGCACTCTGCACCGCAACGGCCTGTAATTAAGTAGACTTTATGATAGTAAAGGCACTTTATGTGGGGCGTTACCAGTAACGCCCCAGACTTAACTCACCTTAAACCCTCTCCTACGTGGGCTGGCTGGGGTCCTGGCGCACTCTATATAAGCCACCCCCCTCCACAGGCAGAAGGGTTCGGCACCTTGTAATCCATACATTGATAATCCACTCGACCGCCTCCGGGCTCCGAGACGTAGGGCTGTTACTTCTTCCGAGAAGGGCCTGAACTCGTACATCCCTTGTGCTTACAACCTCTCCATAGCTAGGACCTTGCCTCTCCATACCTACCCCCACTCTACTGTCAGGCTTAGAACCACGACACCGGAAGCTAGAGTTCTTAAGGGAATATTCGGTCGGTGAACAAAAGATGTTTTTTTATTACAACATAAATCCCTAGATGTTTTGTATCCCGCGTCTCTGTTCGCAGTTCAAACATGCACATCGATGCATGCGTACCCAGGGAAAGGAACCCCTGACAGAACTATTCTCTCTGGAAGATGTTTATTACTATCCAAGTAATATAACATGACTAGTTGGGTACTTGTCTGTTCAAGCAATTATGACCCCTACGCCTGGTTTCCACGCGTACCCCGGTTTTACATAACTGAGCGGGTATTCGGATACACTTCAGACTGTCGGGTCCGGAGGCTGAAGCGAAAAGGGCCGCCATGACAAATGATTTACAATCCGGCTAGGGACTACATACATCTATTGAAGTACATAGTCACTTGGACTGGCTAAATTCTTCTTCTATACCATCCAACAGGCTGTCTAGCCGACAATCCTGTTGGGAATACTTTGCGGCTAATGCTACTTGGTCATACACCAGACTTACGGGAATCTCTTTCCCATCTGGCCCACCGGTCCAACTTCAGCCATATGGTTCGGGTCAGCCTTGGCGTATCTCGTCTTCACCATGGCCCAAGCTTCCCTTGCACCTTGTCGGCAGGCAGATACCTTCCATAACCGGAAGCGCCGCCGTGCTCCTTTGAGCATATCCACAAGATCCCCCATTCCTCCTAGCAGGGAAGCGGATGGCCACAAGGCCTGGGCAATACCCTGCATCACCCGCCGAGCTCGTTCGTGCAGTTGTGAGAGATCTTGCAGCAAATCGCCTACGGATCCGAGCATTTTCACGACCAGTTTTTCAATAAAAATATTTATTGAGAAAACCAATCTTTAAATCCCAGTATAGGAAAAGTCATCCTTTCTGGTAGAAAAAAGCTTGATAAATAGAGAACCAGTAACATCAAATATATTACAGGGTTGAGCTGAGGTTGCTCAACAATTTATTACAGACTCGCCAATATTGTACATATGGGCGAATATGACACAATGGTGGGTGGCGTGCTTCTAGCTCGAGGGAAAAGTAGTGGTGGATAACTTGACTTCTACTGGCAGTACATCGAGCATCGAGGTGAGGCTCGATGGATTTATTCGGGGTTGCGGAAGCGGATAATACAATGATCAAGACAGGATTGCACGAGACTGACTGGGACTCCTCTAGGCGTCGGACTCGCTATCAAACTCGTCATCCAAGAGATCGCCTTCATCAGCATCTGACCAAATCAACAAGCCAGGTGAGTACTTGAAAGTACTCGCAAGACAGTTCGGACAAAAGATATAATCAATGAATGCATGCATGCGTCATGGATAAAGGATGATGCTCATAACAATTATAAGAATTTCAGGACTTGATAAATAAGATAAAATAAAAACTGAAAAGCCGATCGGGTGTCTGGAGCGACGCCTCGAAAGGTAAATAAATAAAAAGCATGCCGCAGTCGAGCGTCTAAGCGACACCACATAAAGGGCTTAAAATAAATGCCACAGTCGGACGTCTGGGCGACATCACATAAAGGGCTTTAAAAGAAATGCCACAGTCGGACGTCTGTGCGACATCACATAAAGGGCTTTAAAAGAAATGCCACAGTCGGACGTCTGGGCGACATCACAGACAGGGCTGTAAAAGAAATACAACCGTCGGACGTCTGAGCGACATCACAGACAGGGCTTTAAAAGAAATACCACCGTCGGACGTCTGAGCGACATCACAGATAGGGCTTTAAAAGAAATACCACCATCGGACGTCTGAGCGACATCACAAACAAGGCTTTTAAAAGAAATACCACCGTCGAACGTCTGGGCAACATCACAGACATGGCTATAACAATAGTAAATAACAGGTCCGCCACCGTCGGACCTCTGAGCGACATCATAGACAGGGCTTATAATACAAGTAAATAACAATTAGTCCATCCACAAGAATAATCTTTTGACCAGATTTATCACACATAAATCCCACCAGAGTTTTGTCACTGAGGCTGATACCTAACAAGATAAGATAGTTATAGTACTCGAACAAAGTACAAGATAATCGAAAGGTGGAGACTCTGCAGAGTTTGGAAGGACTGAACACAGCCAACGGATTTCGTAGTCACGAAGGACTAGTTCCGTTTATGGTTTTTCGGTAGAAACACACTTAACTAGTACACACCCATTTCACCTCATGTTGCCAGGAATCACCCTGGCCAACGTCCAAGAAAAACTTTGAGACGGGGAGGCCACAACCTCGAATAGCATGGGATCAAATTTCTTTACGCGCGCTCTAAGGGGTGCCCCCCTCTCGGTCCCAACCGGAAACACCCATGCCCCCTGACCAGATGACGGGCTTTAATCCAGGGCCATGGAACCCTCATCCCGGCCTCTCCACTTGGTGTGTACCAGGAAAACGATTTGCAACTTACTCTACCATATTCCTTTCGGAAAACATGTGACAGTATAGGGTGGAATGAAATGGAATGCGAATGGTGTCATGATGACACGGAAGCCAAATAATCCGGCATAAGACTGGCATGTCACAACACTGCCATCTTACCCATCCTCATACCAACACATGGCTTTGCAAATATGTATCCAACAACACAATGCTTTCCGACAACATACTCTTCGATTAGGTGCAATGAGATGTATCATGCAAAGTGATGTTCATAACCATGCCATGACTATACTAAAATGCAAACATGCAACAACACTCATCATATCAAGAGTTCAAACATGCTTGCCTGGTTCGGATTAGTCGGAGTCTAACTGTGCGAAGTTTGCCACTCCGTCACCTCCTCCGGTATCTACGGTATAAAGAAAATACGCATGTAACGTAAATACCGTGAGTGTACAGAAAAGTGTTCCAAATATTTTTCAAATAAATATGATAAAAAACTAGACAAAAATCTAAAGAGAACAGAAGATGAATCACGCAAAAACACCCTTCTGTTAAAAAATTATAAGTGTTTTAACCCAAGGACTCATCTGTAATGAAACAGAAAATTTCCAGGGGGCTCTGCGGAAAAGTATAGATAACGTTTCGTTTAAGAAAAATAAAAACAACGGCTGTGAGGCTGACAGGCGGGCCCCACCTGTCGGGTTTGAAAGTTCAAACAGAGGAACAGAGCGCGACGACGCCCGAGAGGTGTGGTGGTCGCCGGCGGCGATCCACGGCGAGGCAAGGTGATCGGAGTGTACCTTCGAGATCAGTGTACCGTTCCGCGTCCGGGGGTGGTGGTGGTGGTCGCCGGTGAGCACTGTGTCAATGGCGGCCCTAGCTCCGGCGGACGGCGGTTCGGGCAGTCGTGGGTCTTGTCGGAGGGTGCTGCGAAGATGAAATTGAGGAGGGGGTTAGACTTGCGGTAGCACAAGGGGGTCGTTGACGTGATTAGGGCGCCGGAGATGGTATCACCGGAGTGAATCGTGGTGGAGGCCGAGGCGGAACGGGACAGCTGGAGCTGGGGAAGAGGACCTCCTCGGGGTCCCCTTGGTGGCCTGGCAGGGTGCTGGTGAGGTGCAAAGGTGGTGTGTGCTCGAGGGCGAGCTCGGGAGCCCTTTATATAGGCGGTTCGAGGCGGTGG
Organism: Triticum dicoccoides; assembly: GCF_002162155.2. NCBI lineage: Eukaryota > Viridiplantae > Streptophyta > Magnoliopsida > Poales > Poaceae > Triticum > Triticum dicoccoides. Next base: position 51,819,471 of record NC_041383.1, read on the forward strand.
CCGAGAACGGGATTCTCCGGCGAAGCTTACGGCGGTGCAGGGCATTGGTCGGGGAGGTTTAGAGGTTGAGCGCCGTCGTGCGGGTCCACTGACTCCATTTTGGTGCAAAACGCGTCGGGATACGGAGGTTTAGGGGGAGCTCGATGGAACGGGGCTGTGCGGGCCCGTCGGCGGCAGGGAGCGCGCTCTGCGCGTGCCGCGCCACGGCGACGGCGCTGTATGCATGCGCTGGCAAGGAGGTGGCCACGCGGAGCCACCAGGTCGCTTGGGTGGCGCCGAACGGCGTTGAGCCGCCGTTCTGCTTCCTGTCGGCCGCTACGGCCACCGCAGGACACGCCGGCGCAGGCGGGCCAGGGCGCCTCCGACGCCAGGAAGGCGCAAGTGCGCGTGCGGGGTGCTGTCCAGGGGGAAGGGGCCATGTGCAACGTGCCAGAGTGCACTGTCGACGCGTGACTGAAACTGACGAAGGAAACAGACACTGAATGTCTGAATTTTACTGAATGTGGCTAGAACAGTGCATGCAAGGTGTTCGACAGAATGTTCTAGGTAGGTTTGGTGGAGGGGCCTCTCATTGCACCTAGAGGCTGCCTGAATATTTGTGGAATTTTTGGAGAGGTATAGATATGAATTTCACCAAATTTGGCAAATCTGGTCCAAACTTGCAGTGAGTGTAATTTGAAATATTTGAACAGGAGAAGAGTGGATCAAGATGGTTCTGGGTTGTGGGTTCAAGGGGCTATCCAGGGGTGTTGAGTTGAGATCAAAAATCAAGAGCATCAGGGTACTTGCTTTGAAATCCACCTAGGTTCAAAAGAGATGACAGAATTATTTTGGGAGGAGAATTAATTGGAATAAAATCCTAAAAATGGATTTTATTAGTTTGGACAGAATGATAGGGTTGAACTAAAGTGGGAGGAAAGGTTTTGGGAAAATTTTACCATGGGTGGCATGGCAAAATTTTGGAAGGGATCAAAACCAAATAAAAACCCAAAACAAAAAGGGGCTTTTTATTTCAAATGAAACCAAAACCAGAAAAAGGATTTTTTGAGAGGGCAAACTTAGAAGATGGTTTTTAGGAAGGGTTTTAAATGACCCTCTTTCAAATCAAGCAATGCTCCTCTTGAAAAACAAACCACCAAATTTTTTTTTGGAGTGTCACAGGCATCTCCTCTTCAGGACGGCCTGTCAGCATACCTACAGACACAACTCTGTTAATACGCTTCCTCACCGAACTATACTGCAGTTCGTTTAAGCACTTACCATAAATGCCGCGTCGAAGCCTCCTGTTCTCCTTCACGGAGTCTGCAAGCTGAGCTCAAACATCTGCTAATTCGATGCTCAGTCGGATATTGGCATCTTGGAGATTGTTTTTCTCCTGCCTAACCTGCGTAAGCACACGCTTGCTAGCCTTTATCTTCCTTCGGGCATGTGGCTCACTATCTTTTATGATCTCCGGATTCTCTCCGGGATGGTCTACAGAATCTTCTTTTAGACTTATAAAGCATGCCGAATACTAACTGGTATACGTCCTTAAAATTTCTCTATCGAGACAATTATTACTAGATGAGGCCTTCTGGGATTCCTCTAGTTTGGCAACTACGGCCCTCAGCTGGGTCTTGCATTCCTCTAGCTCTTGAGATAAATGGGTATTCTTCTCTACAAGAACCTGAGCATACAATGATCCTTAAATCAGTTGTTCCAATTATTTCAAGTCTCAGGGGCTAGTGATATATGTGCTTATCAAATTTTCTTACCCGTATATCCTTTGCATACTGGTGTGTCGCTCGGGCGAGTCCATCTTGAGCAGCTCGGATGTATGCGTCTCCCGAATTGAAGGCATTGAATGCCTCTTCGGAAAAAATACCATCGCGGAGTACGGCCCGTCAGCGCTGGTGATTCATGGCGCTCTCTACTTCGGAATTTCTAGCGGAGAGCCTATCCGCATCTTCTGTCGGAGGACAATTCAGCTTTGTCCCCACATTAGCCTCCACTCGTGAGGCCGGTTCTAGAATCCGGCTGGTGGAGGCGTGGCCGGCAGGGTCTCCGGATATAGTCCGGTGACTACTCTTTCTGCCAAGACATGATGGACGCTGTTACATTTCAAAGATGATAATCACAGAGCGGGTTTTAAATTATACCTCTGCGACGGTGTTTCAATCCTAACCGCCTTCCTCTTAAGCCTGCCTTGCCTAGATGCCCTTGGCTGATGGGCCCCCAGGGGCTCGGTGCAGCGTCTCGGTGGCCGTCTCTATAAAAGTACGATATATCTACATAAGGTATTGTATAAAGAAGGAATCCTTTTTGGAAGTTAGGACTTCAGCTTTGCTTACATGTGATACAGGGAGCAGTCCAGGATAATTGGTGATGATGGCCACCAAGGTGCCGTCACAGCTTGCCTGGTAATATGCCCCATTGACAAGCTCCACAGATATATCCGGATCTTCTTCAAGTCCGGGGTCGAGAGCCCGGCCAGGATCCTTTGGCTGCGGAGATGGGCTGTTGAACTCTTTCACGGCCTTCCTCAGTTTCTTCTTTGAAATAGCAAGGTAAATGATTGTGACAAAGGATGAAAGAATGGATAGAGTTGAGTAAAGGGCAACGGCTTACCCATCTTGGGGGGTTGTACATGGAAAATCCATCCCGCGGCTTAATGCGGAGGAACTCCTCTTCTTCTCCTTTATATAAATTGGATAATATTCTCGCCACAGCGGTGGCGGAGTCTGGAACTTTATGAGCGCAGTGGGTGGCATCGTCTTCCTTGTTGAAGTGCCACATGGGATTCCCCCGATATTGAAGTGGATGCACCCCCCGCGTTATGCATATTGACATAACTTCGATTATTGTCAGTCCTGATTGGGCCAGTGTTTTTATCTTGTGCATTAGGAAGTGAACTTCTTTGTCATCTTCCTCCTGGGGGCTCCGAGGGCGCCAGCTTTGGCGTTTCTTCAGCAGAGCGTTAGTGAACTCAAGAAGGCCCGTCCGGATTGGGTTCGGAAGGGGAACGTCATCTACATAAGACCACTCCGAAGGCCAGTCTTCGGATGCCTTCTTTGGACTGCCGGACAAGTATCCGGTTTGGGCGACGTGCCATATTTCGGCTCCACCCACTTGATATTTAGATCCCTCCTGATTACGAGGGACGAGGCAGAATAGCCTCTTCCATAACTCGAAATGAGCCTCGCAGCCTAGAAATAGCTCGCAGAGGGCAACATAACCTGCGATGTGCAGTACGGAGGTGGGGATGAAGTTATGTAGCTGGAGGCCGTAGAACTCTAGGAGCCCGTGAAGGAACGGGTGGATTGGAAACCCGAGTCCTCTCAGCAAATATGGGACAAGGCATACCCGCTCCCCCTGAGATGGGTTAGGAAAGCTCTCCGCTTGCTCCCCGCCCTTATAGGTGGCTAGTCCGGCTCGGACGGGGACCATGTATGCAGGTGGAAGAAACCCTTGGGTCTGGAACTTTACTAAATGGCTGTGGGGGACATAACACTTTTCCCAATCACCTGGCTTAGAGCTAAGGGAGCGAGAAGAGGAGCTGCGGCGACCGGCCATGATGGAATGGTTTTTCCAGATGCGCTCTGTTGAATGCTTGCTTGGGGGAACAAGGTGAGATTTGGATGTGAGGATCCCCATCTCTTCAAATAGACGGTTCGCTTACAGGGTCAGGGTGGCAAATGTAAAAATGCCCCGGCTCCTCATATTCACTCAACACGTGGAGATAGCCATCATTGAGGCACAAAAGCCGAGGAGTACAACATTAATGGGAAGCCGGAAACTGTTTGCTACGACAGGTACTCTGGATTTGGAGAAGAACCCGCCTTGTAATGCTAAAGACAATCTGCGCGCCGGACTCATCGTCATTGAAGCCTGGTTCGGGGGCTACTAAGGGAGTCCTGGATTAGGGGGTATCCGGACATCCGGACTATATACTTTGGCCGGACTGTTGGACTATGAAGATACAGGATTGAAGACTTCGTCCCGTGTCTGGATGGGACTCTCCCTGGCGTGGAAGGCAAGCTTGGTGATTCGGATGTTAGATCTCCTTCTCTGTAACCAACTCTGTGTAACCCTAGCCTCCTCTGGTGTCTATATAAACCGGAGGGTTTCGTCCATAGGACAACAACAATCATAATCATAGGCTAGCTTCTACGGTTTAGCCTCTACGATCTCGTGGTAGATCAACTCTTGTAATACTCATATCATCAAGATCAATCAAGCAGGAAGTAGGGTATTACCTCCATCGAGAGGGCCCGAACCTGGGTAAACATCGTGTCCCCAGCCTCTTGTTACCATTAGCCTTAGACGCACAGTTCGGGACCCCCTACCCGAGATCCGTCGGTTTTGACACCGATAATGGCCGCCAGTCTTCACCGGGTTGAAGAGCACAACGCCCACCGGGCCGCACTAGTCAGTGTCGATCAACCCTGCGTCCACGTCGGGAAAGTGAAAACTTGTTAGTATGCAAATATCATCAGTTCAACCAAATAGTATATTACAATTCACAAGACCCATTAAGTTAATATTCCTTCTCATCTAGCAATTTAAAAGATCTCATGCCAAAAATATATGCTTAATTCCTCACTGGCTATTCAAACTAAATGGTCCAGGAACGCACATGGTTACCATTGATACCAGTCTAGATTAGTACTGTCTATAAAGTTGCAATTGCTAAAGTTGATCGTCTCTTAGTTTTGTGAGGAAAATATGTTCCTTTTTAGAAAGCGTACAACTACAACTATCTTGTTATGATCTTAGCTAAGTGGGACGGTTAAAAGATAAACACACACCATCTTTTTTTAGTATATAAACACACATAATAAATATGTGTGCAGATGGAGCATGGATCATCGAAGGCACTAACAATTAAAAATAGTAGTATTGCAAGGAATTATTCCAACTAAGCCTAAATTAAGCACCCTTCATCAGAAGAAAAACAAAGCCTAAATTCAGCAAGCAACAACTCCATGGACAACTAGAGAAAGTATGACAGGGGAGATGGAAGGGTTCGTAGTTACCAGAGTCTTGTCGTCGACCAGACTCAGGTGACCGCGTGAGGCAGAGGAGCGAGACTCCTAGCAAGAATAAAGGAGTGGATTAAAGTATCTTTGTGTGTGTGTGTGTGTGTGTGTTTGTGTGTGTGTGTGTGTTTACACAGTAGAGCGTGTACCTAATGCTCCACTTGACTTGACTTGTCTTCCTGACCACACGTGAGTTGTGGCTGGAAATCCTTTGGAGTTTGGAGTGCCAGTCATGTGGAGGTTATTTTTCTGAGAGAGAAATCATGTGGAGGTGTGTAGCCTATATCTTCATTGTGCAGAAAATGAGTGGAAGGCATGGGCCAAAAAAGAATGGAAAAAATTGTCAAGATTGTAGCTGTTAAAGTTATACTAGCAAAAAGGCCCGTGCATTGCAGAGGGAGAAAAAAATACTACATAACCCTAGCATAATAAGCATGGCTTAATGGCTAAAGGGTAACTCAGGGAGTCCTGGATTAGGGGGTGTCCAGATGGCCGGACTATGACCTTTGGCCGGACTCCCGGACTATGAAGATTTAAGATTGAAGACTCCGTCCCGTGTTCGGATGGGACTTTCCTTGGCATGGAAGGCAAGCTTCGATACGATATGAAGATCTCTTCCCATTGTAACCGACTCTGTGTAACCCTAGCCCTCTCCGGTGTCTATATAATACGGAGAGTTTTAGTCTGTAGGACGAACAACAATCATACCATAGGCTTTAGGCCCAATGGTATCATCAATATTAATATTAATCAAGGGTTTAGCCTCTCTGATCTCGTGGTAGATCCACTCTTGTACTACCCATATCATCAATATTAATCAAGCAGGAGTAGGGTTTTACCTCCATCGAGAGGGCCCGAACCTGGGTAAAAACATCATGTCCCTTGTCTCCTATTACCATCCGCCTAGACGCACAGTTTGAGACCCCCTACCCGAGATCCGCCGGTTTTGACACCGACATTGGTGCTTTCATTGAGAGATCCTCTGTGTCATCGCCTTTAGGCCCAATGGCTTCTTCGATCGTCAATCACGATGCGGTCCAGGGTGAGACCTTTCTCCCCGGACAAATCTTCGTATTCGGTGGCTTCGCACTGCGGGCCAACTCATTTGGCCATCTGGAGCAGATCGAAAGCTACGCCCCTGGCCATCAGGTCAGGTTTGGAAGCTTAAATTACACGACCGACATCCGCGGGGACTTGATCTTCGACGGATTTGAGCCATGGCCGAGCACGCCGCACTGTCACGATGGGCATGATTTAGCTCTGCCGCCGGAAAACGCCTAGAGCGTCGCTCAGGTGTCTGCTCCGACCATTAGCTTGGAGCCTACTGTGCTAGTCGGGGATGGACGGTTGGACGCCACCCTGGGAGCCGCAATCTCTATGGCGATAGAGCCGAATACCCGCCTAGTCCTTTGCGGGGCCCGTGACTCTAAAGTGCCGGACTCCGTTCCGGACTCCGTATATCCTGCACCTCTTCCGATCGAACCCGATTGGGCTCTGATCATGGAGTTCACCGCCACGGACATCTTTCAGCACTCGCCCTTTGGCGATATCCTGAATTCACTAAAGTCTCTCTCTTTGTCAGGAGAGCTCTAGCCGAACTACGGTCAGCAGGGTTGGGATACGGACGATGAAGAAATTCGAGGCCCACCCACCACCCACTTCATAGCCACTGTCGAGGATTTAACCGACATGCTCGACTTCGACTCCGAAGACATCGACGGTATGGACGCGGATGAAGGAGACGACCAAGAACCAACACCTATAGGGAACTGGAAAGCCACCTCGTCATATGACATATACATGGTGGACACCCCCAAAGCAGGGGATGGCGAGGAAAAAACGGAGGATGGCCCCTCCAAGAAGCAACCCAAGCGCCGATGTCAGCGATGCCGCTCTAAGTCCCGCCAAAGCAAAAACGGTGATTCCGGCACCATAGATAACAACACGCCGGACAGTGCCGAAGACAACCCCCTCCAGCAGGATTCAGTGCAGGAGGACGAAGGAGCCAGCCCTCATGAGAGAGCGGCCGACAGAGAGGTTGAGGACGACAACTATATGCCTCCCTTCGAAGACGAGGCAAGCCTCGATGACGACGAATTCGTCGTGCCAGAGGATCCCGTCAAACAAGAGCGTTTCAAATGCAGGCTTATGGCCACGGCAAGCAGCCTCAAGAAAAAACAGCAGCAGCTTAGAGCTGACCAAGACTTGCTAGCCGATAGATGGACCAAAGTCCTAGCGGACGAAGAGTATAAACTCGAACGCCCCTCTAAGAGATACCCAAAGCGCATGCTGCTACCCCAACTTGAGGAGGAAGCAACTAAACCTACATCACCAGCGTACGATGCGCCCGATCGGCCACCTCGTGGCCGCGATAGAGAGGCCTTCAGGCCCTCGACCCAAGCCGCACCCCGGCACCGCTCAAAACATACCAAAGTACGGGGAGACGCAACAGACCTGCGAGACATATTGGAGAATAAGGCAAGGCAAACAAGATCGATCTATGAATCGCATGGGCGCCCCGCTGCACGTAACGCTAGCCGTCACGCTGGACATGATAAGTACGGCCAGGCCGAATACAACAGACCAAGCTCATCCGAGCTGCATCGTGATATAGCCCAGTACAGGGGCGCCGCACACCCACTATGCTTCATAGACGAAGTAATGGATCATCAAATCCCCGAGGGCTTTAAACCCGTAAACAGCGAATTATACGATGGCACAACAGATCCTGCGGTATGGATCGAGGATTATCTCCTTCATATCCACATGGCCCGTGGTGATGATCTACATGCCATCAAATACCTCCCGCTCAAGCTTAAAGGACCAGCTCGACATTGGCTTAACAGCCTGCCGGCAGAGTCAATTAGTTGTTGGGAGGACCTGGAATCTGCATTCCTTGACAACTTCCAGGGCACTTATGTGCGACCACCAGACGCTGATGACCTAAGCCACATAATCCAGCAGCCAGAGGAATCGGCCAGACAATTCTGGACACGGTTCCTAACCAAGAAAAATCAAATAGTCGACTGTCCGGACGCCGAGGCCCTCACAGCCTTCAGGCACAACATCCGAGATGAATGGCTTACCCGACACCTAGCATAGGAAAAGCCGAAATCTATGGCAGCCCTCATGACACTCATGACCCGCTTTTGTGCGGGAGAAGACAGCTGGCTAGCTCATAGCAATAACATAACCAAGAGCCCTGGCAATTCGGATACCAAGGACAACAACGGCAGGTCACGTCGCAACAAGCATAAGTGCCGCATTAACGGCGACAATACTGAAGATACGACAGCCAATGCCGGATTCAGAGGCTCTAAACCCAGTCAGCGGAAGAAGCCATTCAAAAGAAACCCTTCGGGCCCATCCAGCTTAGACCGGATACTCGATCGCTCGTGCCAGATACACGGCACCCCCGAACAGCCAGCCAACCACACCAACAGGGATTGTTGGATGTTCAAGCAGGCAGGCAAGTTAAGTGCCAAAACAAGAGACAAGGGGCTGCATAGCGATGACGAGGAGGAGCCCCGGCCACCGAACAATAGAGGACAGAAGGGATTCCCCCCGCAAGTTCGGATGGTGAACATGATATACGCAACCCACATCCCCAAAATGGAGCGGAAGCGTACTCTCAAGGACGTCTATGCGTTGGTTCCAGTCGCCCCAAAGTTCAACCCGTGGTCCTCCTGCCCGATCACTTTTGATCGAAGGGACCACCCCACTAGCATCCGTCATGGTGGATTCGCCGCATTGGTCCTAGATCCAATTATCGATGGATTTCACCTCACCAGAGTCCTAATGGACGGCAGCAGCAGCCTGAACCTGCTTTATCAGGATAGAGTGCGAAAAATGGGCATCGATCCCTCAAGGATTAAACCCACAAAGACAACCTTCAAATGCGTCATACCAGGTGTAGAAGCCAGCTGTACAGGCTCGGTTACACTCGAAGTGGTCTTCGGATCCCCGGATAATTTCCAAAGCGAAGAGTTAATCTTCGACATAGTCCCATTCCGCAGTGGCTATCACGCCCTGCTTGGACGAACCGCATTTGCAAAATTCAACGCGGTGCCGCACTACGCATATCTCAAGCTCCAGATGCCAGGACCTCACGGAGTCATCACGATAAACGGAAACACCGAACGCTCTCTCCGAACGAAGGAGCACACGGCGGCCCTGGCGGCGGAAGTACAGAGTAGCCTCTCAAGGCAATTCTCCAATCCATGTGTCAAAAGTCCGGACAACGTCAAGCGAGCCCGAAGTAACCTACAACAAATCCGGCTGGCACGTTCCGAGCAAGCATAGCAGTGCGGCCCCAACCCCAGCCCTCGCCAAATGGTGATATCGGTACCACGCGTACATAATTACGCCTTACAGATACCATGGGCATAAGGGGAGGGGCACAACTACGGCACGCCCAGAATGCGGCTCAACCGCACTAAGGGGCTCCCTATTCCGCCGTTTCCTTTTTACACACTTTCAGGACCCAACTATTCGGAAGGCCTGTCCGGCAATACACTCGCCGAACACACGATGCAACAGCCAGGGAGAGAACAAGCCGCGTCAAATGTCCAGGTGGTCTCTATAACGAGCTTAATACCTGCTTTACTTAAAATCCCGCAGCTTGCCCCTGGAGGGGAACATGTCAAATAATCACATCTCTTGCTTATCGCACTACTTGTATCGTTCTGCTTTCGCAGCAGCCCTTTTTTAATAAACAATACATAGCTCTTATCTATTATTGTACTCATCTATTTTCTATATACACAAATATGTTCAGTCATGACATTCTGCAACCGTACACTTTGGTACGGCCGATACACCAGGGGCTTAAACACCCCATAACATGGTGTGAGAAGACCGAACATTCTCATGAGTGCGGCACCCCGAACTTATAGCACTATATGCATCAGCTCCGAATTATGTCTTTGGTTAATAGTTGGGTTTGCCCGGCTCCCATGTTTTGGTACCTTACGTTCCGCAATGTTGGCTAAGGTAGCGCTGGGAGAACTACTGCGATTGTGCCCCAGTTGAGCTGGGTTAACACCTCAGTACAGAAAGCTAAAACTGACCATCATGATAGTGCGAGAGACCGGTCGCTGTTCGCGAGGTTTTTCGAGTCCTTAAAGACTTATGCCGCTTAGAGCGAGGAACCGGACTTATCCGGCCTAGGCGTGGATAGCGCCCCGAACTCGGTCTTCCGAATACTAGGGGCTTCGCCGAAATTTAAAATTATAGAATTCTATGGCTAAGTGAGAGTGATAAAGCATTATAAGTACGACGGCCTGGTTCGTTGTGCTGAGCGCCTCCCTAGATGGACCCAAGAATGGGAACAAGAGTGCTCAGGTTTATCCCGAACACCCCAGCACTCGTGGCATGGGGGTCGAAGCCGACGACTTGCATCTCTCAGATTTGATAAACGGCCGCACAGAAGGTAATATTTTAAATTAACAAGCGTTGCTTAACGCACATGAACAGAGTTTTCAGCGTACAGGATAACAAATGCGAGTCTACTCAAAAATTACATCTTTGGAGCACTCATCCGCTATATGGCGGGCACCCTTCAGGACACCCTTATAATACATCTCGGGCGTGCGATACTCCTTTCCTGGCGGTGGCGCGTCCGTCAAAAGCTTCTCCGCGTCCAGCTTGCCCCAATGCACTTTAGCACGGGCAAGGGCCCGACGGGCACCTTCAATGCAGACGGAGCACTTGATGACCTCAATCCACGGACAAGTGCACCAGATTGAAGTAGCTCCCAGGCATGGCATTCCTAGGCCATAGTCGAACTATGAGGCCTTTCATGGCCTGTTCGGCCACCTTGTGGAGCTCGACCAGCTGCTTCAGCTGGTCGCTCAGGGGCACCGGATGCTCGGCCTCAGCATACTGAGACCAGAACACCTTTTCCGTCGAGCTCCCCTCCTCGGCTCGGTAGAACGCGGCAGCATCAGACACACTACGGGGCAGATCAGCGAACGCTCCCGGAGAGCTCCGGATTCGGGTAAGTAATAGATAATTTACTTTTACATGCTTGCTTTGCATAAAGAATTCCTTATCCGCCGCTATTTTCTTTATCGCCTCGATCTCCTGGAGGGCCTTCTGGGCTTCGGCCTTAGCGTTTTTGGCACTCTCAAGAGCCAAGGCGAGCTCGGACTCTCGAGTCTTCGAGTCACGCTCCAAACTCTTGTGTTTTTCCATGAGAGCCTGGAGCTCTTGCCGCACCTCCGCCACCCGCGCCTCCTGCTTCTCTCGCTCGGTGCGCTCCAAGGCCGCACTGTTCTCGGCCTTGGACACCGCCTCCTTCAGGGTCGGCACCTCGATCGTGGCCCCTGCAACATTTACGTTGGTCCTGTCATTATTTGCAACCAAGTATTTCTATATACATTTATATGCGCTACTACGTACCCTCTTTATCCTCGAGCTGCTTCTTGGCACGGCCGAGCTCGCTCACGGACCGCTCGAGGCTTTCCTTCAATGCATTAACCTCCGCAGTCAGTGCGGCAGAGGTCAGCAGCGCAGCCTGCATTGCCATATTGACATATTTTTATTAGACTCCTACGTATATCTTTTTAGATCCTCAGCTCGGCTTTTCTTTCCGAACGCCGAACTGAGCATCAGGGGCTACTGTCTATGCAGTAACATTTTCATATATTTTTGAACACATACCTCAAAGCCTGTTAACATGCTTGTACATGCTTCTGTCAGCCCGCTCTTGGCGGACTGAACCTTCTGAATCACCGCACTCATAACAGCGCGGTGTTCCTCGTCGATGGAGGCACCGTTAAGCACCTCCAGCAAATTGTCCGGCGCCTCCGGATGGACGGAGGTCGCCGACGTCATAGGCTTGCCCTTCTTATGAAGGCGCCGCCTGTTGGACTCTGGAACCATTGATGGTTCCGGAGCAGTGTCCGGCCCGGGGCCGGACTTGGATCCCTCCGGGGCTTTACCCCCTTTGGGCCTGGAGTCCGGGAGGTCGCCTTGCGGCGCCTCCAGGACCACCTCCTCCTGTTTAGTCCCTTTCAGGACTCCACCTCGGTGTCGTTCGTAGGGAGAGGGGAGGAGGCCATCGGAAGTGAAGCGCTATTCACATCCGACGAATCCAAGGAGCCGCTCGTTGAATCGTCGAGCTGAGCCTTGGGCGGACTGCATGATCAAATACGGCGTCAGCAAATGCCAAATAATGGAGGGGCATCATAAGTTATTCGGATGACCGGATGCTTACGATTTTGCCAGGGGCGTGAGCCTGGATGGCCATTCCTCCCCGCCGTCTTCAGCGTCGGAGGTGTAGTCCGGAAGGAGGGTTCTCCCCTTCTTGGACCCTCCGGCCTTCCCAGTTGGGGCGGCTTTCCTTTTCCTCCCTTCCCCCGTTGGAGGGGGAGAGGTTTGTTCTTCTTTCTCCTCCTCGTCCTCAGAGGCAGAGGGTGCTTCAGGGTTGTCGGGCGATGAATCCGACACCACCAGGCGCCGGGAACTCTTTCGAGTCCCCGTGGCCTTCTTCTTGGCCTTCTTCTCCGGCACCACATGAGGTGCCGGAACCAGCAGCTTCATCAAGCGAGCGTCTGCTGGGTCTTCGGGCAAGGGAGCCGGACAGTTGATTTGTCCGGCCTTTTTCTGCCAGTCCTGTTAAAGAGATGGGGGTTTAGGTCCCGCATAGAATCAAATCTATGAAAAACATATACCCCATAAAGGGAAAATTAAGCTCACCATGCTGGCTTGGCGCTCGGTGCAGAAACCGCGATCCTCGGTGACGGGAGGAGAGACCTCGGAGCTCTTGAATAGCACCTTCCAGGCGTTCCCATGCTTTGTGTCGAAGAGCCGGGACAGAGTCTGATGCTGGGCTGGGTCGAACTCCCACAAGCTGAAAGCCCGTCGTTGACACGGGAGAATTCGGCGGAAGAGCATGACCTAGACTGTGTTGACGAGTTTAACCTTCCTGCCGATCAGGTCTTTGATGCAGGTTTGAAGTCCTGTCACTTCCGCCGAACTACCCCATGCCAGGCCCGTCTATTTCCAAGATGTGAGCCGTGTGGGGATACCAGATCGGAATTCGGGGGCTGCTGCGCATTCAGGGTCATGCGGCTCGGTGATATAGAACCACCCCGATTGCCACCCTTTGATGGTCTCTACAAAGGCGCCCTCGAGCCATGTAACATTGGCTATCTTGCCCACCATGGCACCTCCGCACTCCGCTTGGCGCCCGCCCACGACCTTCGGCTTGACGCTGAAGATCTTCAGCCATAGGCCAAAGTGAGGCTGGATGCGGAGGAAGGCCTCGCACACGACGATAAACGCCGAGATGTTGAGGATGAAGTTCGGGGCCAGATCGTGGAAGTCCAGGCCGTAGTAGAACATGAGCCCCCGGACGAACGGGTGAAGAGGAAAACCCAGTCCGCGGAGGAAATGGGGGAGAAATACAACCCTCTCATGGGGCCTAGGGGTGGGGATGAGTTGCCCCTCATCTGGAAGCCGGTGCGCGATGTCGTCAGACAGGTATCCGGCCTTCCTCAGCTTTTTGATTTGCCCCTCCGTGACGGAGAAAGCCATCCATCAACCTCCCGCTCTGGACATGATTGGAGAAGGTTGAGGCGGGAAGTGCGGGCTTGGGCGTTGGAGCTCGAGCGCGCAGGGACGAATAAGCAAAGGAGGAAGAAGGCGTGAATGGGAAGGGTGGATTCTTATCCCCTTATATGGGCGGCCGAAACTACGAGCCCCCACCAGCCTAATAAAACTCGCTTATCTCCCAAGCGCCGCGGTTAATGGCGCGGTTGGGTTACCCACGCCCGTATTGATGAGAATCCCGGAATAAGGGGACACGATCTCCGCTTTGACAAGACGTTCCAAGGAAACCGCCTCGCTAAACGCGCTGAGGTGGAGCGGTATAATGAATAAAAGCCTGGCTGTGGCGTGATGTCACGTTGCGTAGTACGTCAGCAGATCTGATTGGTGCAAATATTATTCTCTCTACGGTGGAATGTGGAACTTATTTTGCAAAGCCAGACACTATCCTGGTGTTCAACATCTTCTATGAAGTATTCGGAGGAGGAAACCGCCTTGCAATGCCGAAGACAACTTGCGCGCCGACTCGTCGTAATTGAAGCCTGGTTCAGGGGCTACTGAGGGAGTCCTGGATTAGGGGGTGTCCGGATGGCCGGACTATGACCTTTGGCCGGACTCCCGGACTATGAAGATACAAGATTGAAGACTCCGTCCCGTGTCCGGATGGGACTTTCCTTGGCGTGGAAGGCAAGCTTGGTGATACGATATGAAGATCTCCTCCCATTGTAACCGACTCTGTGTAACCCTAGCCCTCTCCGGTGTCTATATAAACCGGAGAGTTTTAGTCCGTAGGACGAACAACAATCATACCATAGGCTAGCTTCTAGGGTTTAGCCTCTCTGATCTCGTGGTAGATCCACTCTTGTAATACCCATATCATCAATATTAATCAAGCAGGAGTAGGGTTTTACCTCCAGCGAGAGGGCCCGAACCTGGGTAAAAACATCGTGTCCCTTGTCTCCTGTTACCATCCGCCTAGACGCATAGTTCGGGACCCCCTACCCGAGATCCGCCGGTTTTGACACCGACAGTAACCCTCTCCCCATGCAATTCCATGTTCTCTATTTAAACATGGCATCCCATTCGTGTCGCTTATCCTCCTTTCCGCCCTCTATGATGGTGGCCGCGGTATCTATTTGATGACAATGCATTGTCAATCCCAAGGTCATCATCTCTGATTTTTTTGCATATTCATTTCAGTAATCCATTTGTGTTAACCAAATGGACTGGTTAGGATTTGGATCCAAAGAATCCTAAAAGGAATTGTGAATGTTTTAGTTGAACCAATGCTTGATTAGAATTTCTATTATTTACTTTGTAGAAATTGCAACTCAACTCACTCCATCCATTGTTTTCTCAACGCATGGACAGTTACCACAAAATATTATATTACCCTACTAAAATAAGTTTTAGTCTAACCGGTGGACAAAGAAACAAACATATATACCTGACCTAAGCATGTAGTTGTATTTGTAGGAGGCAGCCTGAAAGATGAAAAGAAAGCGCTCACATATGTCTCTTTTTCGTAAACCAGATTCGTCCACCGATGCATTACAGGTTCACAGCCCTACAGTGCAAACATACACAACGATTTAGGTAAGAAAACCATGGTGTGAGAAGCCAAACTAAAAAATTAGCCAATGCATAAAGCAGTATGCAGTACAAACAGCAGCAATCTTGGTCGTGAGCACCCGCACGTAATAGTTGCATAATGAATGAAATACATGATTCTTTCTGCTCCCTCTCAAATTTATTATGTATCTAATCTAATGAAATAATTAGGAATAGAGTTGGAGACCTTGGTGATGCTAGCAAACTGCCTGCACGGAACAGATGCGGAGATGAACAAATCTAGAAGAAGATAAGTGGAGGGGAGGTGGGATGAACAAGGCTGCACCTTGATGGTTACCGCGGCTGCGGCGTGTGTGTAGGAGTTGGATGGAGAAGCAACTCCATGGCGTACGTGCACCTTGGTGCCTGCCTGCATGAGGAAGAGCACCAGGGGAGGGAAGGGAAGGGAAGAAGGGTAGAACCAAGAGATTGATTGAGCTCACCAAGGTCGGACCTCGACGACCAACTCCATGGCGTCTGTCTCCTCACGAGGCTGGTCCGGAGGGCGGATCTGGCCACCGCCATGGCCTGCTTGCTAGATGTCTGCTACCTCTTGAGCATGTGTTGGTTTTCCCATGAAGAGGAAAGGATGATGTTGCAAAGCAGCGTAAGTATTTCCCTCAGTTTTTGAGAACCAAGGCATCAATCTAGTAGGAGGCTACACTCAAATCCCTAGTACCTGCACAAGCAAATAAGAACCTTGCAACCAACGCGATAAAGGGGTTTTCAATCCCTTCACAGCCACTTGCAAAAGTGAGATCTGATAGAGATAATAAGATAAATATTTTTGGTATTTTTATGATATAGATTGGAAAATAAAGACTGCAAGATAAAATAGGTCAGAAACTTATATGATGGAAAATAGACCCGAGGGCCATAGTTTCACTAGTGGCTTCTCTCAAGATAGCATAAGTATTACGGTGGGTGAACAAATTACTGTCGAGCAATTGATAGAAAAGTGCATAGTTATGAGAATATCTAGGCATGATCATGTATATAGGCATCACATCCGCGACAAGTAGATCAAAACGATTCTGCAGCTACTACTATTACTGCACACATCGACCGCTATCCAGCATGCATCTAGAGTATTAAGTTCAGAAGAACAGAGTAACAAATTAGGAAAGATGAAATGATGTAGAGGGATAAACTCAAGTAATATGATATAAACCCCATATTTTTATCCTCGATGGCAACAATACAATACGTGCCTTGCTGCCCCTGCTGTCACTGGGAAAGGACACCGCAAGATTGAACCCAAAACTAAGAACTTCTCCCATTGCAAGAAAGATCAATCTAGTAGGCCAAACCAAACTGATAATTCGAAGTGACTTGCAAAGATAACAAATCATGCATAAAAGAATTCAAAGGAGATTCAAATATTGTTCATAGATAATCTTGATCATAAACCCACAATCATCGGATCTCGACAAACACACCGCAAAAAGTGTTACATCGAATAGATCTCCAAGAAGATCGAGGAGAACTTTGTATTGAGATCCAAAGGAGAGAAGAAGCCATCTAGCTAATAACTATGGACTCGAAGGTCTAAGGTAAACTACTCACACTTCATCGGAGAGGCTATGGTGTTGATGTAGAAGCCCTCCATGATTGATTCCCCCTCCGGTGGAGCACCGGAAAAGGCCCCAAGATGGGATCTCATGGGTACAGAAGGTTGCGGCGGTGGAAATAGGGTTTCGTGGTGCTCTCGGATATTTTTAGGGTATATGAGTATATATTGAGGAAAGAAGTTGGTCAGGGGAGCCATGAGGGACCCATGAGGGTGGGGGCGCGCCTACCCCCCTGGGCGCACCTCCCTGCCTCGTGGCCGCCTCGTTGCTTCCGTGACGTCCACTCCAAGTCTCCTGGGTTGAGTTTGTTCCGAAAACAATTCTCCCAAAGGTTTCATTCCGTTTGGACTCTGTTTGATATTGCTTTTCTACAAAACACTGAAATAGGCAAAAAACAACAATTTGCATTGGGCCTCCGGTTAGTAGGTTAGTCCCAAAAATAATATATACGTGTATAATAAAGCCTATTAAACATCCAAAACACATAATATAATAGCATGGGACAATAGAAAATTATAGATACGTTGGAGACGTATCAAGCATCCCCAAGCTTAATTCCTGCTCGTCCTTGAGTAGGTAAATGATAAAAATAGAATTTTTGATGTGGAATGCTACCTAGAATATTTATCAATGTAATTTTCTTTATTGTGGCATGAATGTTCTGATCCTAAAGATTCAAGATAAAAGTTTAATGTTGACATAAAAAAAATACTTCAAGCATACTAACTAAGCAATCATGTCTTCTCGAAATAGCATGGCCAAAGAAAGTTCATCCCTACAAAATCATATAGTTTGGTCATGCTCCATTTTCTTCACACAACAATGCTCTCATCATGCACAACCCCGATGACAAGCCAAGCAATTGTTTCATACTTTAGTAATCTCAAACTTTTTCAACCTTCACGCAATACATGAGCCTGAGCCATGGATATAGCACTATGGGTGGAATAGAATATAATGATGGGGGTTATGTGGAGAAGACAAAAAGGACAAAGTCTCACATTAACACGGCTAATCAACGGGCTAGGGAGATGCCCATCAGTTGATGTCAATGCAAGGAGTAGGGATTGCCATGCAACGGATGCACTAGAGCTATAAATGTATGAAAGCTCAACAAAAGAAACTAAGTGGGTGTGCATCCAACTTGCTTTCTCAAGAAGACCTAGGGCATTTGAGGAAGCCCATTGTTGGAATATACAAGCCAAGTTCTATAATGAAAAATTCCCACTAGTATATGAAAGCGACAAAACAAGAGACTCTCTATCATAAAGAACATGGTGCTACTTTGAAGCACAAGTGTGGAAAAAAAGGATAGTAGCATTGTCCCTTTTTATTTCTTTTCTCTTTTTTGGGCCTTTCTTTGGCCTTTCTTCTTCTTTTTTTCTCTTCTTTTTTATTTGGGACAATGCTCTATTAATGATGATCATCACACTTCTATATATTTACAACTCAATGGTTACAACTCGATACTAGAACAAAATATGACTCTATATGAATGCCTCCGGCGGTGTACCGGGATGGGCAATGAATCAAGAGTGACATGTATGATAAATTATGCATGGTGGCTTTGCCACATATACGATGTCAACTACATGATCATGCAAGGCAATATGACAATGACGAAGCATGTCATAATAAATGAAATGGTGGAAAGTTGCATGGCAATGTATCTCGAAATGGCTATGGAAATGCCATAATAGGTAGGTATGGTGGCTATTTTGAGGAAGATATAAGGAGGATTATGTGTGATAGAGCGTATCGTATCACGGGGTTTGGATGCACCGGCGAAGTTTGCACCAACTCTCAAGGTGAGAAAGAGCAATGCACGGTACCGAAGAGGCTAGCAATGATGGAAAGGTGAGAGTGCGTATAATCCATGGACTCAACATTAGTGATAAAGAACTCACATACTTATTGCAAAAATCTACAAGTCGTCAAAAACCAAGCATTACGCGCATGCTCCTAGGGGGATAGATTGGTAGGAAATGACCATCGCTCGTTCCTGACCGCCACTCATAAGGATGACAATCAAAGAACACCTCATGTTTCAAATTTGTTACACAACGTTTACCATACGTGCATGCTACAGGACTTGCAAACTTCAACACAAGTATTTCTCAAATTCACAATTACTCAACTAGCACGACTCTAATATTACCATCTTCATATCTCAAAACAATGATCAAGTATCAAACTTCTCATAGTATTCAATGCACTTTTTATGAAACTTTTTATTATACCAATCTTGGATGCCTATCATATTAGGACTAATTTTATAGCCAAAGTAAATTACCATGCTGTTCTAAAGGACTCTCAAAATAATATAAGTGAAGCATGAGAGATCAATAATTTCTATAAAATAAAACCACCACCATGCTCTAAAATATATAAGTGAAGCACCAGAGCAAAATTATCTAGCTCAAAAGATATAAGTGAAGCACATAGAGTATTCTAATAAATTCCAATTCATGTGTGTCTCTCCAAAAGGTGTGTACAGCAAGGATGATTGTGGTAAACTAAAAAGCAAAGACTCAAATAATACAAAACGCTCCAAGCAAAACACATATCATGTGGTGAATAAAAAAATAGCATCAAGTAAAGTTACCGATGGATGAAGACGAAAGAAGGGATGCCTTCCGGGTCATCCCCAAGATTAGGATTTTGGCTGTCCTTGAATTTTAACTTAGGGTGCCTTGTTAATCCCCAATATTAGGCTCTTGCCACTCCTTATTCCATAATCCATCAAATCTTTACCCAAAACTTGAAAGCTTCACAACACAAAACTCAACAGAAAATCTCACGAGCTCCGTTAGTGCAAGAAAACAAACCACCACTTTAAGGTACTGTGATGAACTCATTCTTTATTTATATTGGTGTTAAAACTACTGTATTCCAACTTCTATATGGTTCATACCCCCCAATACTAGCCATAGATTCATCAAAATAAGCAAACAACACACGAAAAACAAAATCTGTCAAAAACAGAACAGTCTGTAGAAATCTGTAACTCTCGAATACTTCTGGAACCCCAAAACTTCTACCAAAATAGGAATTCCTATAAAATTTGTTTATTAATCTTCTTCAAAAAGAATCAACTGAAAATCACGTTTGTGTGATTTATGAAAATTATTCTCGTGCGTGCAAAAGTTTCTGTGTTTCAGCAAGATCAAATTAACTATCACCCAAGAAGGTGCTATAGGTTTTACTTGGCAAAAATACTAATTAAAACATAAAACCACATCTAACCAGTGGATAGATTAATTATTTATTAATAAACAGTAACAAAAAGAAAAGAACAAAAATAAAATTGGGTTCCCTCCCAACAAACGCTATCGTTTAACGCCTCTAGCTAGGCATTAATAATTTCAATGATTCTCACATGAAAGACAAGAATTGAAGTGCAAAGAGGGCATCATGAAACACGTGATAAACACATCTAAGTCTAACTTATGAAATATTGATAAACACTCTTCCAAACCCACTTTCAATAATATTTCAAACACTATTATCAATCTTATATTCATCATGGGGCTTAAATAACTTTTCAAGATCATAAAAAGAATCACCCCAATCATGATCATTGCAACAAATAGTAGACATAGCAAAACTAGCATCCACAAGATTGAGGTCTTGCATATCATTAACACAATTTAAATTAAGGGAATTTATAATAACATCATTGCAATCATGCTTTTCATTGAAGGAACTATCAAGTATGGGTGCAATAGCAACGATCTGATTTTTAACATAAGGAACTATAGCAAATTCATCTCCATAAATATTGGCATCTTGGCCACAAGAATAGAAAGCATCATGTTCATCAAGGGATATTTCAATCAAATCATTGGAATCATAATTATCTACAGATTTCATGCATATCATTATTTTCTCCCAAAGCAACCATCATTCTTTCAATAAATTCTTTGACATAGACATTATGAGCATAGTTTTCATAGCAATATTTAAGTATGTCAAAATTTTCAGATTCGTAGAGAGTAATATCATATTTTTCAATCAAAGAAGCAACTTTATAAGCACCCTTAAAAGCAACAAATTCTTCAATTTGTTCGATATCATAGTAGCTATAAACACCTTTGGCATAAGAAGATAGGATTTCATTATCATTAAACTCACATAGGTAGGGAAGGCGTTTTTAGGGTTCTTAGAGCAACAAGTAAAATTATAAATTTCACAAAGATTCCAAGCATAGCACAACAACATGTTTATTTGATCACATAAGAGTCTCCCTTTTTTAGACAAACGGTGGCGCACAAAATGAGCATGCTCATCTAAAGATTTTCCCTTAACTAAACTAGTTGGGGTTTCAGCACGAGCACAAATAGATCGAAGATGATCCAAATAGAACACTTTATGTGGATCCATATCAATATTTTTGGGATAATTAGATTTATGCCCCTAGTTGTGTCCCACTCGTCTGTTTTACCAATAATTCCGAAAAGTCACTAGTTCTGTCCAAGTCACTTTGCTCCTCTTATGCTTTTTCTCTTTGACCGTTTGACCGTCAGTTTGAAAACTTCATAACTAATTTATACTAAACTAGAAAAATGCAAAAAGATACCAAAATGTTCAGAAAAACATCAACTATATGTTAGTGTCAATTGCATTCATGAAAAAATTGTTGGAATGTGCCCGTCCGAGTTTTAGCTCTTATGCTACTACCATGAATAGTAAAATCTAAAAAAGTTCAAAAAATTCAAAACAAAATTGGTGGCAAAGAATGGCAAAAGTTTTAAGTGCCTGCCAAGTTTCATCAGTGAATAACATTTGTGGGTGTCATGAAAAAAAAACAGTCAGTACTCCAAAATAGATTATTTTTTTGCCACGACTTCCACCAATGTCGTTCCCTGATGAAACTTGGCAAGCACTTAGAACATTTCTCGTTCTTTGCCACCATATTTTTTTTGAATTTTTTTAGAGTTTACTATTCATGGTGGTACCAAAAGAGCTAAAACTTGGATGTGCACTTTCCAACACTTTTTTCATGAATGCAAATGACACTGACATATAGCTGATGTTTTTCTGAACATTTTGGTATCTTATTAGCATTTTTCTGATTTAGTATGAATTAGTTATGAAGTTTTCAAAACTGACGGTCAAACGGTCAAAGGGAAAAAGCATAAGAGGAGCAAAGTCACTTGGACAGAACTGGTGACTTTTGGGAATTAGGGGTAAAACATACGAGTGGGACACAACTAGGGGCATAAATCTAATTATCCCTAGATTTTTAGCAAGCAAAGATGCAAGCACATAGATGGCACATGGAGACACAAGATCAAACGGAAGGAGGGCGAATAAAACGGCAAAGGTGAAGTGGGGGAGAGGAAAACGAGAGGCAAATGGCAAATAATGTAATGCGAGGGATAAGAGTTTGTGATGGGTACTTGGTATGTCTTGACTTGTGCGTAGACTCCCCAACAACGGCGCCAGAAATCATTCTTGCTACCTCTTGAGCATGCGTTGGTTTTCCCTTGAAGAGGAAAGGGTGATGCAGCAAAGTAGCGCAAGTATTTCCCTCAATTTTTGAGAACCAAGGTATCAATCCAGTAGGAGGCTACACTCAAATCCCTAGTACATGCACAAACAAATAAGAACCTTGCAACCAACGCGATAAATGGTTTGGCAATCCCTTCACGGCCACATGCAAAAGTGAGATCTGATAGAGATAATAGGATAAATATTTTTGGTATTTTTATGATATAGATTGGAAAGTAAAGATTGCAAGATAAAATAGATCGAAAACTTATATGATGGAAAATAGACCCGGGAGCCATAGGTTTCACTAGTGGCTTCTCTCAAGATAGCATAAGTATTATGGTGGATGAACAAATTACTGTCGAGCAATTGATAGAAAAGTGCATAGTTATGAGAATATTTAGGCATGATCATGCATATAGGCATCACGTCCGCGACAAGTAGATCGAAACGATTCTGCATCTACTACTATTACTCCACACATTGACCACTATCCAGCATGCATCTAGAGTATTAAGTTCAGAATAACAGAGTAACGCATTAGGCAAGATGACATGATGTAGAGGGATAAACTCAAGCAATATGATATAAACCCCATCTTTTTATCCTCGATGGGAATAATACAATACGTGCCTTGTTGCCCCTGCTGTTACTGGGAAAGGATACCGCAAGATTGAACAAAGCTAAGAACTTCTCTCATTGCAAGAAAGATCAATCTAGTAGGCCAAACCAAACTGATAATTCGAAGAGACTTGCAAAGATAACAAATCATACATAAAAGAATTCAGAGGAGATTCAAATATTGTTCATAGATAATCTTGATCATAAACCCACAATTCATCAGATCTCAACAAACACACCGCAAAAGTATTACATCGAATAGATCTCCAAGAAGATCGAGGAGAACTTTGTATTGAGATCCAAAGAGAGAGAAAAAGACATCTAGCTAATAACTATGGACCCGAAGGTCTGAGGTAAACTACTCACACTTCATCGGAGAGGCTATGGTGTTGATGTAGAAGCCCTCCATGATCGATTCCCCCTCTGGCGGAGCACCGGAAAAGGCCCCAAGATGGGATCTCACATGTACAGAAGGTTGCGGCGGTGGAAATAGGATTTCGTGGTGCTCTCAGATGTTTTCAGGGTATATGAGTATATATAAGCGAAATAAGTCGGTCAGGGGAGCCACAAGGGGCCCATGAGGGTGGGGGCGCGCCTACCCCCCTAGGCAGGCCTACCCACTAGGCGCGCTCCCTGCCTCGTGGACGCCTCGTTGCTTCCTTGACGTCCATTCTAAGTCTCCTGGATTGCGAAAGATTCTCCCGAAGGTTTCATTCCGTTTGGACTCCGTTTGATATTCCTTTTCTGTGAACACTAAAATAGGCAAAAAAAATAGCAATTTGCACTGGGCCTCCGGTTAGTAGGTTAGTCCCAAAAATAATATAGAAGTGTATAATAAAGCCCATTAAACATCCAAAACAGATAATATAATAGCATGGAACAATAAAAAAATTATAGATACATTGGAGACGTATCGATGTCCCCCTCCTGTCCTCTCCTCTCCTCTTGTGGTGACGGGGGGAGGGGAGGAGGGAGTCATCTGTCCGCCACCATGGCATGCCTGTTGTCGGTTCCATGGCCAGGCGTCAAGGGTTTCCGGCGCCATGGCTGGTACTGGTCGCCATGGCCTTGGCCTGCGTGCGTGAGGAAGAGGGAGAGGAAGGAAATGTAATCGCTGCAGCAAGGTAAAAAGGGAAGATGAGAAGGCCATGCAAGAAGGAGGAGGAGGATAGGGATCCGGTGCTGCACCTACTTCCGCCTGCGGCTTGGTGGCCATGCTAGCTACGGTTTCAAACCTCCATGCCACCATGGATCTGGGGGCTGCCTCACTTTCTCGCTCGATCTACGGATGGGAGATAAGGTGAGGGGCACGGGAGAGGGTGGAGCGGTGGCGCCGAGGGTAGAGGGAGACGAGGTCGCCGACGGCGGGGTTGGGGCAGAGGAGAGGAGGATTGGGGAATCGTTGGGTGGGGGAAGGAGGAAGTGAAGTGTGTGCGCATGTGCTCGGTGGATTCTTTTTGTAGCATGGGTGATAGTAGCGCGTTTTGCAAACCAGACGCTACATCTATGTCTTTAGCAGTAGCACTGGGTTGATCACCCATGCTGCTACTATGTCTTAACTCGGGGGTGTGGTGTGGCACACTTACTAGTAGCGCTGCCCAAAAAAACCCACGCTATTGTTAAGTAATATCAGCAGCGCGTTTTGTACCGAGCGCTACTAGTATTTACCAGTAGCATGGGGTCCCAAACAGGCTCTACTGGTAAAGTTCTACGTATAAGCATTTTCCTAGTAGTGTTCATTTGGGACCATTTACAGGCCATTGAAACTTTCGGCCCATAAACGACCGTGAATGAGTTGAGTCATATTCGACCATGTCTGACATTCGGCCTGTTAGAGGCACACTATAGATTTGGGCCACTTTACGCCTGTTGTGATGTTTGGCCAGTTAACGTCGGACGAAATCCATGGGCCATATGTGTCCCAACGTCATCGGGCTCATTAACGGCCCATATAAAAATGACGCTAATCAAGCCCGACCGAACTTCCGGCCTGCTAAAGGCCCGTGTATTAGGTCGGTGCATTTATGGCCCGTCCAAATTTTAGCCTGTGAAAGATCCGCATCATAAATGGGCCACCATTTCGGCCTGCTAAGACGAGTGCGTTATTTGGCACAATCAGGGCCCAATCTCACTTTCGGCCTATTAAAGGCCCATGTTTTTTGTGGGCTCGAGATATTTACACCTGTAAAGGCCTATTGTTACTGAGGGCCCAAATTATGTTTAGGCCTGTTAAAGGCCCACTATGGGCACATGCCTACCAGAAAAATATGAAAGCTTATGCTGATTTAGGCCCAGATATTTTTCGTGGGCTACATGCAAATTTCAGCCCATAATCGTTTTTAGCCCAATTGGAATGAGCTCGATGAATGTTGGCATGTTGGGCTCCTACGAAGCTTTCGGCCGAATACATTACTAAGATAAATCTACACAATACAAAAATAGCGTTGTAATTACTGCAGCCTTTGGCAGCATCATAAATGTTGTATCACAACAGAATAAATTCCAACCATACAACAAAAGGCATGTTGGCATAAAGTTTACAGTCCTTGCAGATAAAAGCACCATCAGATGTATAGAAGCACATATCATTTGACCTGAGTGCTAATGTTTCAGGCTGTAGAATCTGATGGAGCAGCACGATCTTCACCTTTTTTCCGCCATTGCTCCTGAACAACGAAGCGAATGTCTAATAGTCTAGTTTCAAAACCATTCATATCTTGACGAGATTTGTCAACCACTATTCTTGTTTCTGAAATTACGTCCATTAGGAATTGGACTTGTGTCTCGAGCACAGATATATCACTCTGTCTAGCCGGAAGATTTTGTTCAGTAGGCGATTTGGATGAGGTTACCTTGACAACCAACCCAGAATTACGCAGGAAGGTGCTTTTTGCACTATTAGTGGAGAGATACTAATGCACTACAACAAGAGGTGACATTGTGCCTGTGGTAGCCTCGTCACCTTCAGGTGGTTGTGGTTGTTCAATCATTTGTTTGATAGCTTCCTGAAAGTTTGAACTTGTAGATTAGTGTACCAGATAAGTTACTAATGAGACAAAAACAAACAAAGTAGGTTACACGTTTATACCTAACTTATTTTGGTGAACTATTGTAATACATTAGCATGTATTGTAGTGCCAACTACATAATAAAATCACTTTCGGAACACATGTCCATGTAGCATGCCTACTGTATTGTCTATTTCCTCACATTCGTTGACATCTAAGGATAAAGAGACATGGTTTAAAGTAGGATGAACATAGTATGACATCATTCATATCATGGGCAAACAGATATAAAATAAACAAGCTATTTTATCATTGTGTGTGCACGTGAACATAACAACTAGATTACAGATCAAGACCAAAAGAATATCCTTCATATCTTTTAAAGCATGTAAGGTAAAATGATATGTTAATACAACTGTGTATAAAAGTGAACAGAGTAACTGACATTGGCTGAAAACCAAGTAGTTAATGAACACATCACAGTACCAATCAGTTCAAAGGCAGGAGGAGTAAGGACTTACAACAGCGGCTTGAACTAGTGTGCTCATGCCCTTCATCTTGTTGGTGTGGCAATCCTTGAAGATTTGCACTGCATTCGTTTCAGGTTCTTTTTGGTCCGCGCAGGCTTTCCTCTATATTTGGAACAAGTCAATATAGATACAGTAATATGGCACAAAAAAGAAGAAGGAAGTAGCAGCTATTTACAAGAGCCTTGCAGTGTGCAATATAGCTACGAGATCCTATTGTCTGTTGGAATTTCACTTTAGAACGGTTGGTCTTGTTCTTCAAACAGTTAGCCTAGAAGAAGATACACTTGTAAGGCACATGCATAAATACAAGTTCAATATGTGGCTAATCAAATACATATAGCCTACCTGATACTTTGGATCAGACCAGTGTTTAACGAGGCCTATCCAGTCTTCATCTGTAATATATTCCACTTGAGATGTTTGGGAGATTTCATTGTTAGCCTTGCCTTCAAAGTGAATTTTCTAAGGTGGTACCGATACTGTCGCGGAGCAGACTGAAAAACATGAGTGCATGCTTGTTTAGTTGCATCATCTTTCGGATCCAACTTGAACCTCATCTGTTGGAAAAAGAATGTGAGTCTTATTAGGAGGAAGCTAGAAAGTATGGGATAGAGCAAGACAATATTACTAATTGCGATGAATAACATTACTTACGGATAAATGGTCAAGGAAGGTGTTAAACTAGGTATTGTCTTTCTCATTCCTGTACTGGATCCACGTTGGGAGGATACGTGCATGACACCTAACGGCAATGGCTGCCTCTGATACTAACTTGGCTGACTCTGTAGCATCACGTGGCCTTTTTAAACCTGCCTCAAAATGGATCCCCATTCGTCCTCCTTTAGATTTTGTTAGTCTGTCAAGCATTATCCCTGATGTCTGTTTCCCCTTGCGTTGTGGTGCTAGTTCAACAACGAATATGGAAAGTGTTAGTGTACATCAAACTGTGAGAGTACATATAAAGGAGCATGCAACTGCAACTTGACTCGGTCAGGTACCGTCTTGGTGTTGATGCTCATGAGGTTCATCTGATCTTGCCAAGTCCTATTGTGTCAGCAGTGCTTCAGAAGTAGTGTTAGGTGTGAAGGCAGCTTGGGAACTGGCCAGTTCCGGAGCAAACGAACGAGTAACTCATTGAGATGCCGGTATAGTTGAAGTGGATGCTGCAGCTGGTGGAGTAGGTGATACTGTGTTTGTAGATTTAGCCGGTGGACTTGGACCTTCTACTGCACTATAAGTACCAGCAGAATCTCGACGGCGGATCCTTTTCCATTTCACCCGACGAGTAACACCACTCCCTACTATATTATTTTCCTTGCTCTTTTTTGACTTTGCCATGTCAAGCCGTACCCACAACACAAAATAACAAAATCACTCTTTAGAACTCATTGATGCATGATACAGAAAAGCAATACTTTGATGTAAGACAACCGTATGAGGATGGAATATGTAAGAAAAACAGGATGGCGTGACATATTCACAGCTACGATGTGCAAACTAAGCAGAAGGATTTTCAAGAAAATAGAGGTAATGCAAGCTTGACACCATATGAAAGATGCAACCAATATTACTCTACTAAGTTTAAAGTGTCTTGTCATAAGTGGCAATTCGCAAATTAGAAGTAGTACAACATAGAAATCAATGCAAGATGCAACCACTATCAAACTGTCATGTTAAAAGCGTCCAATCATGAGTGACCGATGCGGGATACACAACAATAGTACTTTGATGTAAGAACATGGTATGATAGAGAGACGCAGTGTATTCTAGACACAGAAAGCCATGTCATATGCACATGTATAACGTATAAACTCAGCAGGTGCAATTTAATCAAAATAGAAGAAATACAGGCTGGACAACATATGCAACATGAAACCAATTATCACACTATCAACTTAGAGCAAGCACCTGCGATGGTGGAGTACGGGAGATGAACTCATCATGTAGACTTGGTACTTCAACTTCATTAGCAGTAGCAGTGGCAAATCTAGTGAGTCTCTGTTTGCATCAGGGCGGAGGACCACCAACATCCCCTAACTTACTCTTTTCCTTCCTATTTTCTGATATTACCTTATGAAGTCAAAACCACAAGAAGATGAATAAAATTAGCTCTGCATAACTGGTTGATGCATGATACAGACGAACACTACTTTGATGTAAGACAAGCACAGGATAGGAGGATGGAATATATAGAAAAAAGACAGCGTTGCATATTCACACGTACGATAGGAGGATAGAATATGTATGAAAAAACAGTAAGCGGAAGGCATTTCAACAAAATTAGAAGAAATGAAAGCTAGGAACCATATGAACATGCAACCAATATCACTCTATCAGGTAAAAAGTGTCTCGTCGTAAGTGCCATGTCAAGAAATTAGAAGCAGTACAAGCTAGAAGACATTGCAAGATGCAACCTACATCATAGACCCAAGTTAAATGTGTCTTATGGATAAGTGATCGTTGCAGGTATAAGGTGTAAGCTACGCAGATGCAATTCAACATAATCAGAAGCAATACAAACTAGACATCATACGGAAAACGCAATGACATATAGCAGTTCCAAGTTAGAACAAGCACATGTGATGGTGGAGTAGGGAAGATGTGCTCATCATGTACACGTATGTTCCAGAAACAGGAACACGTGTCATATTCATAGGCATTATGTGTAAAGTAAGCAGATGCAATTCAACAAAGTTAGAAGCAATACAAGCTAGACATCATACGCAACATGCAACCACATATAATAGTGCCAAGTTAGAGCAAGCACCTATGATGGTGGAGTAGGGGAGATGTGCTCATCATCTACATAGCTACGTTGACTGTCCAACCGTGTGTTGTCTTGCAAATCTTGTTGGGAGGATGGTAGAGTAGACCCCCTGTTTGAGTTGCTCTGAAGGACCGCCATCATCCACTGCCGGACTAATTTCCTTCAGCTGTAATGATTTTGCATTGTGAAGTCAAACCAATAAGAAAAAGGAATAAAATTTTCTCTTCAGAACTCATTCATGCATGATATCGACGAGCACTACTCGAATGAAAGGCAAACACATGATGTGAGGATGGAATATGTATGAAAAACAGGATGGCATGACATATTCACACCTATGATGTGGTAACTAAGCAGAAGTCATTTCAACAAATTAGAAGCACTGCAAGCTAGACACCATATGAAAGATGCAACGAATATCACTCTGCCAAGTTCAAACTGTATGGCATTTCAACAAATTAGAAGCAGTACATGCTAGAAATCATATGCAAGACACAACCAATATCACAGTGGCGACTTAAAGGTGCCTTATCATAAGTGACTGATGCGGGATATGCAAGAACAGTAGTCTGGTGTAAGAACATGGTGTGATCAGATATAGTATGTTCTAGAAACAGGAACACATTTCATATTCACAGGCATTATGTGTAAAGTAAGCAGATGCAATTCAACAAAGTTAGAAGCAATACAAGCTAGACATCATACGCAACATGCAACCACATATAATAGTTCCAAGTTAGAGCAAGAACCTATGATGGTGGAGTAGGGGAGATATGCTCATCATCTACACAGCTACGTTGACTGTCTAGCCTTGCGTTGTCTGGCGAATCTTGTTGGGAGGATGGTGGAGTAGAATCTGTAGAGAAACTCCGTTTCAGTTGCTCGGAAGGACCACCATCATCCACTGCTGGACTGATTTCCTTCAGCTGTAATGATTTTGCATTGTGAAGTCAAACCGATAAGAAAAAGGAATAAAATTCGCTCTTCAGAACTCATTCATGCATGATACTGACGAACACTACTCGAATCAAAGGCAAACACATGATGCAAGGATGGAATATGTATGAAAAACAGGATGGCGTGACACATTCACACCTATGATGTGGTAACTAAGTAGAAGGCATTTCAACAAATTAGAAGCACTGCAAGCTAGACACCATATGAAAGATGCAACGAATATCACTCTGCCAAGTTCAAACTGTATGGCGTTTCAACGAATTAGAAGCAGTACATGCTAGAAATCATATGCAAGACACAACCAATATCAAAGTGGTGACTTAAAGGTGCCTTATCATAATTTACTGATGCGGGATATGCAAGAACAGTAGTCTGATGTAAGAACATGGTGTGATCAGATATAGTATGTTCTAGAAACAGGAACACATGTCATATTCACAGGCATTATGTGTAAAGTAAGCAGATGCAATTCAACAAAGTTAGAAGCAATACAAGCTAGACATCATACGCAACATGCAACCACATGTAATAGTGCCAAGTTAGAGAAAGCACCTGTAATGGTGGAGTAGGGGAGATGTGCTCATCATCTACACAACTGCATTGACTATCTAGCCTTGCGTTGTCTTGCGAATCTTGTTGGAAGGATGGCGGAGTAGAATCTGTAGAGAACCTCCGTTTCAGTTGCACGGAAGAACCATAATCATCCAATGCCTTGCCAATTTCCTTCAGCTTTATTGATTTTGCATTGTGAGGTCAAACCGACAAGAGAAAGGAATATAATTCTCTCTTCAGAACTCATTCATGCATGATACTGACGAACACTACTCTGATGAAAGGCAAAGTCATGATATGAGGATGGAATATGTACGAAGAACTGGACGGCTTGACATATTCACACCTATGATGTGGTAACTCAGCAGAAGGCACTTCAACAAATTAGAAGCACTGCAAGCTAGACACCATATGGAAGGTGTAATCAATATCACTCTGCCAAGTTAAAACTATCTCGTCATAGGTGGCATTCATCAAACTAGAAGCAATACATGCTAGAAATCATATCCAAGACGCAAAATATCACACTGCCAACTTAAAGATGTCCCATCATAAGTGACTGACGTGGGATACACAAGAAGAGTAGTTTCATGTAAGAACATGGTGTGATAGACAAATATAGTATGTACCAAAAACCGGAAAGCGTGTCATATTCACACGTATCATGTGTAAGCTAAGCAGATGCGGTTTACACTAATTAGGATCAATACAAGCTAGACACCATATGCAACATGCAGCCAGATATCACACTGCCAAGTTATAGCAAGCACCTTGGATGGTGGAGTAGGGGAGCGGAGACTTGGACCTTGTAATGCACTAGCAGTACAAGGAGAATCGGCACAGATGCTCCATTTACGTTCCTGCCGAGGACCACCATCATCGCCGTCCTTACTCTTTTCCTTCCTCTTTCTTGATTTTGCCTTGTCAAGTCAAAACCACAATAAAAAGGAATAAAATTTGCTCTTCAGAACTCATTGATGCATGATACTGACGAACAGTACTTTCATGTAAGGCAGCCGCATGATAGGAGGATGGAATATGTATGAAAAACAGGACGGCGTGACATATTGACATGTATGATGTATAAAGTGTAAACTAAGCATTTGAACTTGTTCGAATCAATGCAAGCTAGAAACCATATGAAAGATGAAACCAATATCACTCTGCCAAATTAAAAGGGTGCCCTAACAAATGTATTTGACCAAATTAGAAGCAATACATGGCAACAGGCTAGAAATAATATGCAATATGCAACGAATAAAGGTGACTCATCGTAAGTGATTGATGCAGGATACATACGAGAGGTAGTTTCATGTAAGAACAAGGTTAAGACATAGATGTAGTGTGTACCGAAAATAGGAAGGCATGTCATATTCATAGGTATAATGTGTAAACTAAGCAGATGCCATTTACCCTAATTAGAAGCATTACAAGCTAGACACCGTATGCAACATGCAACCACATATCACACTGTGAAGTTAGAGCAAGCACCTGTTATGGTGGTGCAGGGGAAGTGCGGTCTTCAAGTACAGAGCTACATTCAATATCTTCATTTAGGCTCGTTGTTTCTTGAGAATCATGTGGAGAGGATGAAACTGCATTCTTTATAAGAGTAGTGCGTCTCATACTGACTCACGGGCGTGACTGTCTCATCATAAGCGATAGATGCATGATACAAAAGAGTAGTAGTTTGATGTAAGAACATGGTGTGATAGGCAGATGTAGTATGTACCAAAAATAGGAGGTGTGTCATATTCACATGTATAATGTGTAATCTAAGGAGATGCAATTTAACAAATTAGGAGCAATACAAGGTCGACACCATATGCAACATGCAACCAGATATCACACTGCCATGTTAGAGCAAGCACCTTGTGTTATGGAGTAGGGGAGATGAGATTTAGAACATGCGCTGCATTATGAGTAGCAGGAGAATCAGCAGAGATCATATGTTTTGGTTGCTCCAGAGGACCACCATCATTCCGCGCCTTTGTCCTTTGAGATTTTGCCTTGTCAAGTAAGCACACAAGAAAAAGGAATGAAATTCGCACTTCCAAATTCATTGATGCATGATACTGATGAACACAACTTTTATGTATGGCAACCACATTGTAGGAGGATGGAATATGTATGAAAAACGCTAAGCAGAAGGCATTTCAACAAATTGGAAGCAATGAAATCTAGACACCATATGAAAGATCCAACCAAAATCACTCTACCAAGTTAGATGTGTCCCATTATAAGTGACACTTCAACAAATTAGAGGCAATACATGTTTGAAATGATATGCAA
Organism: Triticum dicoccoides; assembly: GCF_002162155.2. NCBI lineage: Eukaryota > Viridiplantae > Streptophyta > Magnoliopsida > Poales > Poaceae > Triticum > Triticum dicoccoides. The sequence goes on from NC_041383.1 coordinate 51,852,444, forward strand.
GATGCAACAAATATTACACTGTCACCTTGAAGGTGTATCGTCAGAAGTGATTGATGAGGGATACACAAGAAAAGTAGTTTGATGTAAGAACATGGTTAATAGAAAGACGTAGTATGTACCAAAAACAGGAAGGCATGTCATATTAATAGGTATAATGTGTTAACTAAGTAGATGCAATTTACCCTAATTAGAAGCATTACAAGGTAGACACCATATGCAACATGCAACCACATATCACACTGCCAAGTAAGAGCAAGCACCTGCGATGGTGGTGTGGGGGAATTGCGGCCATCAACTAGAGAGATACGTTGACTATCTTCTTTTGGCCTTGCCGTTTCTTGAGAATCATGCGGGGAGGATGACACTGCACTCTTTAAACGAGTAGGGCGTCTCACAGTAACCCACTGGGGTGACTGTCTCATCATAAGTGATTGATGAGGGATACAAAAGAGCATTAGTTTGATGTACGAACATGGTTAATAGACATATGTAGTATGTATCAAAAACAGGAAGGCATGTCATTATCAAAGGTATAATGTGTAAAGTAAGCAGATAAAATTTACCAAATTGGAAGCAATACAAGATAGACACCGTAGGCAACATGCAATCACATTTGACAGTGTGAAGTTAAAGCAAGCACCTGGGATGGTTGTGTGTGGCAATTGAGATCATCAACTGCAGAGCTACATTTACTGTCTCCAACTGCTGACACTGCACCCTTTAGAGCGCTGAAACGCTTAGTGCTTATCTTCGAATTACACTAGAGCGACTTCTGTCTTTTCTTTTCTGCATTCATCAACACTAAGTGAGAGTCTGAAATACCCATGCATAAAAAAACAATAGTGTGAGTATGGGTGAAGTGTGTGCACAATTAGTACAGTATAAAGGTAGTAGATAGCAGGTCGGTGAGAAATAAATGACGGGAGACATATGATAGCTCTACAACATGCATGGCACACTAAATTACTACAAGATTCTATGAAAATAACAGTCGTTTGAAAACAAATAGGTCAGTCCATTTTTTCTGCACCATGCGATGTACAAAGTACAGGCAGATCGCCTACATCTACCTCCAGCCAGTCAATGTTGACGATCTTCCTTGAAACGCCAGCGACCAACGGCCCAGTCCCCTGCATGCGCCCTCCCCTCGACCTCACTGCACCGCCGTGCTTGGCACTGCTCCCCCGGCATCCATTCAAGCCCTGTCGACCTCCAGATTGTGCGCAAGCAGCTCCTACACCCCACACCCCTATGATAGACACCAATGCGCTGCTTCCCCGGAGAACAGTCAGACTAGGTGCTCCGTGCGCCTAAGCGAGTGCTGCTTCTTTTAATCGCGTTTCGACTGACCTTGAATTGAAATCCATGTGGGCTACTGACCTCTAGCAAAGGTGAAATAGTAAAGGGAGGAAACCTTGTGCATTTAGTATCATGAAGAAGATGCAGTAAGAAGCACTCAACTAGTTTCTTTCGTGGGATGAATACGGTGTGAGCAGAGACGTAAGATTTGCACGAATAAGGGAAGAGGAGTACCTTTTTCTACTTGCAGTGTTGTGTCCTCCTTCTGTTTTTCCAACGATCTTCTTGTGGTTCGCTGGAAACGAGAAGTTGTGGAGGACGGTGGAGCCTTGGACGAACCCATGGCCAAGTTGTTGAGTGTGGTGCGGTGGCCGTCTGTCGGCGGCGGGGAACCAGATCCGAGGCGGCGAACGACGGTGTAGCGGGAACAACTCCAGTGCGGTGGACGATTGCGACAGTGGAGCGACAGCGGTGAGGCACAGGATAGCATGGTCGGAGTGGTTCTGGTACGGCGCACGTCGGCATCGACGTCCTGGAGGCAGCTTTGCCTCGGCTTCAGCTGCTAAGTCCTTGAGGGCTTTCCGGTTGCGGTTGCATTGGACGACGATGTCCGGGTACCGGCTGCAGCGTGATGGAGGAGCGCGGCGATGGATTGGGCGCTATGGGGTGGAGGACGGAGGAGGCTTGGGTTTCGCGGTTGGTGGAGAGGGCGTTTTGGTGCTCGCGGAGTATGAATGGGGAAACTGAGGGAGGGGGAACTAAGGGGGAACAATGTTTCGGTTTGGGACGCGCTTGTTTGAAATTTGGGGAAAGTTACAAACTTTTCCCCATCTGAAATTTCGGACATATTACGGGTTGAGGGTAGGACAGTAATCTCAGTTGTCCCAAATGTGGGCGGGATAGATTTCGGCCGAGCGCATGGGTGTTTAGGCACCCACGACGTATGAATGCTTCTCGGAGGCGGTTGAGACTGGCGTCTTGGTGAAGTTACAAACCTACCCCGGTTTAGACCTTTTGGACATCGGACCGATAGGCTACACGGGCCAGAGCCAGGACAGTAATTTCCTACCACCAAACATTAGTCTCGCGCGGTTTTGCTGACCAGAGGCTTATTTGGCGCTTCGTTCAATATTAGGGAGCAGAAGCATTAACGTTTTCATTTCTCTTGAATTGAACTTTCAGGATTTGTCAAACTTCACAAATCTTTACTCTTGAAAGTCCTAAAGCTATGATTATTTTGGAATGGAGGGGGTACATTTGAATATACATCGTACACGAGTAT